>NC_058139.1:20246478-20547946 GCF_011075055.1 Mangifera indica | reverse complement strand
GTTTTGGGTGTTCTGTTTATTTCTTATTTGGCCAATAAAACAGTGTACTCTGCACTATTTTCCATTTAATAAAGAGTTGATTTATTCAGTATTATATCTTGAATATTACAGCCTCTTTACAAAATCAGCATTACAATTCTTTTACAAACAATAACAATATTTCCAGGCATCCGATTGCTGAAAAGCCACCAGAGGACAACAACAGCTGCCACAACAAAGCGTTATAAACAGGTACGCATCAAAGTGGTATCAGAGCAAGGTGAATTTGGGTTATGGTCAGTACACGCATGGATTCCAGAATCGAGCAAACAGAGAAAGTAATTAATGAGAGGTTTAGAAACTTGGAAGATGAATTCGGAACAGTAAAAAATGAACTACGGGAGATCCAAACAGAATTACGTGAATCACGTTCAATGAGAGGCGAAGTGACAGAAATCAAGGATATCCTAGCGGCACTTTGCCAGAAAGAAATGAAGGGAAAAATGACAGTTGACCAATCAGAGGTACAGGGGAAGCGAGATGAATCAGGATGCAGCAAAGAGGGTTCAATGACACCCCTGACAGGGGGGGAGACCACGGAATTCAAAGGACATGGCGGAGGAGATGTTTACCCAAGGCGAATTGAGATTCCAATGTTTGGAGGAGATGACCCGGTTGGCTGGATTTTCAGAGCAGAGAAATATTTCTCTGTTAATCGAGTGAGGCAGGAGGATATGGTGAAGGCAGCAGGTGTATGTATGGAAGGAGCCGCCCTAACATGGTTACAATGGGAAGAGGTTCGGGGGACATTCGACAGTTGGGAGGCGTTCAAGTTGGCGTTGGTTGAGAGATTTCGAATAACAAGAGATGGGTCAGCCTATGAGGAGTTGTATTCGCTCCGACAATGGGGTTCCGTTGCTGAATACCGATTCCAGTTTGAGAAACTAACAGCCGCTCTGCTGGATTTATCAGATGCTGCATTGAAAGGGGCATTTATCAATGGGTTACGCGATGAAATCCGAGGAGAAATCAGGGTGATAGAACCGGCGACGCTGCGACAGGCAATGAGTGCAGCTCAACGAGTGGAAGATAGAAACTTGTTGCTAGATCAGGCTAAGCAATGGACTAAAGCCACAAAGTCCAACTTCTCTGGGATCCAGACCACTTCAAACCCATACCCAGCAACCACCACAGCCCACTCCATCCACTACAGAACCACCCAACCCAATCCAAATAAAATTCACACTACCACACCCATTTCTTTTACTCGATCCAACCCCATTAACCCCACCCAACCAATCAACAACACAACGCCAGTCACAACAGACAACCGACTGCCTGTAGTTACCAGCAGTTCCAGCAACAGTAACACTCGACCACCAATAGCGAAAGCTCCAGAATATGCCAGCAGAATGCAACGACTCCCATTTCGTCGCCTCTCAGGTGCCGAACAACACGCAAAATATCTCAAGGGCCTTTGTTTTCGCTGCGACGAGCCCTACGGTCCTAACCACAGGTGCCGCCAAAGATCCCTGCAAGTCTTGATCCTCGGTGATGAAGATGAGATGCCAGAATCCGGCGAAGTAACGTTAGCAGCAGCCACAGTGACAGATACAGAGGCAGCAACTTTTCCAGAGGAGCAGATAGAATTGGCAGCCCATTCAGTCGCTGGAATCAGCCCATATCGGACATTTAAGGTCGTCGGTGACATCTCAGGACATGAGGTACGCGTCTTAATTGATAGCGGCGCTAGTCACAACTTTATTTCAGATGCATTGGTTGAAAAATTTAATATTTCTGTATGTCCAACTAAAAATTTTGGAGTAACAGTCGGAGATGGCTATAAAATAAGGGGTAAAGGAATCTGCAAAAAATTAAAATTAATAGTGCAGGGAATAGAAATTGTCCAAGATTTCCTTCCGTTGAAATTGGGAAATATTGATGTCATTTTGGGAATTGAATGGTTATCTGGATTGGGAGATATTAGGACGAACTGGAAACTACTAAACCTTAAATTCAAACAAGGCCACAAATGGCTTGAAATCCAGGGGGATCCTACACTTACCAGATTGGACATTTCTCTGAAGACATTTCTGCGAACAGTTCAAGAGGAAAGTGTTGGGTATTGGGTGGAATGGAATAGAGTAGAGGCAGACTCCCAAAATTCACAAGGTATACTTCCAAAAGATCTTGAGAGTTTGTTACAGGAATTTCAGAAGTTATTTGAACCATTATCAGAATTACCTCCGCAACGAGCTAATGATCATACCATCAAGCTAATTTCTGGAGCACGACCACCAAATATTCGGCCGTATCGCTACCCTCATTATCAGAAGGATGAAGTGGAAAAATTAGTACAGGAGATGTTGGATTCTGGAATCATTCGCCCTAGTGTCAGCCCCTATTCTAGTCCTGTTTTGTTGGTTAGAAAGAAAGACGGAGGTTGGAGGTTTTGCGTGGATTATAGGGCCTTAAATAAGCTCACTATTTTAGACAAATTTCCGATCCCCGCAATTGATGAACTTTTAGACGAGTTAGGGGGTGCAACCATCTTCTCAAAATTGGATTTGAAATCGGGTTATCATCAGATTCGGGTGGTAGAAGAAGACATTGAGAAAACGGCCTTCAGAACTCATAATGGGCATTATGAATTCCTGGTTATGCCATTCGGCTTATCTAATGCCCCGGCCACATTCCAAGCATTGATGAATAATATCTTTCGGCCTCACTTACGTCGGTTCATATTGGTTTTCTTTGACGACATACTAGTCTATAGCCCAGATTGGAATACTCATTTGAATCATCTCCGAACTACATTCCAGTTGTTAAAACAACACCAGTTGATCATCAATAAAAAGAAGTGTTCATTTGGGTGCCATCAGGTTGAGTATTTGGGGCACATCATATCTGCCTTAGGCGTGGCAGCAGATCCTTCAAAGGTTGAGAGTATGCGTGCCTGGCCGATTCCTAAGGATGTCAAGGGGTTGAGGGGTTTCTTAGGCCTCACAGGTTATTATCGTCGGTTTGTCAAAGGCTACGGGAAAATAGCTGAACCTTTGACTAGGCTTCTCAAAAAAGATAGTTTCAAGTGGGGTAAAGATGCACAAGAGGCTTTTGATCACCTTAAACAGGCAATGACTACAGTACCGGTTTTGGCAATGCCTGATTTTTCTAAAACCTTCATTTTGGAGACTGACGCGTCAGGCGTTGGGTTAGGAGCTGTTCTAATGCAGGAAGGTAGACCAATTGCTTTCATTAGTCGGGCTCTCTCTCAAAGAAACAGGTTGAAATCGGTTTATGAAAGGGAACTTATGGCTATTGTATTTGCGGTTCAGAAATGGCGACATTACTTGTTAGGACGACATTTCATCATTCGGACTGATCAGAAAAGTCTGAAATACCTAATGGAACAGAGTGTGCTAGGGGCTGATCAACAAAAATGGGTGGTAAAACTATTAGGTTATGACTTCGAGATCCAATATAAACCTGGCCTAGAAAATCGTGTTGCTGATGCATTATCAAGACAAGGTGAATTAACTGCTATTTCCACTATCCAGATCCCTTGCGCTGATGGTTTATTAGAAGAAATTGCTAGAGACCCTCGTCTTCAGCGAATTGTCCAAGACCTCATTTTAGATTCAGAATCTCACCTGGGTTATTGCCTAAAAAATGGAGCTTTATTCTATAAAGATCGTCTAGTGGTCCCACGTCAATCTCCTCTTATTTCAAGACTACTTCTGGAAATGCATTCATCACCAGGAGGAGGACATTCTGGATTTTTTCGTACCTATAAAAGGATCCCCAGTGTTTTATATTGGGAGGGTTAGAAAGGTGATATACGAAAATTTGTAGCTGAATGTGAAGTGTGCCAACGCAACAAGTATGAGGCTTTGAAGCCTGCAGGACTTTTACAACCCTTACCAATTCCTACTCAAGTTTGGGAAGATATTGCTATGGATTTTATTGGGGGGCTACCCAAATCTGGTGGTTTTGACACTATCTTGGTTGTGGTAGACCGATTGACTAAATACGGCCATTTTATTCCTCTCAAGCATCCCTATACCGCACGACAGGTTGCTGAGCTCTTTATTCGAGACATTGTTCGCTTACATGGCTATCCTCGTACCATTGTATCTGATCGTGACAGGATATTTTTAAGTGCTTTTTGGTCCGAACTTTTTCGTCTTGCAGGTACCTCCTTAAAATATAGCTCTGCTTATCATCCACAGTCTGACGGCCAGACAGAAGTTGTGAACCGAAGTCTTGAGACCTACCTGCGCTGTTTTTCTAGTTCTCGCCCTTCTCAATGGGCTAAGTGGTTGGCCTGGGCGGAATTTTGGTATAATACCACATACCAAGGTGCCGCCGGAATGACGCCTTTCAAAGCTCTTTATGGTCGAGACCCTCCAACCCTTCTACGATTTGGTGACGATCGCTCCATGGTCGAGGATGTCAACACTCAAATGAAGGAACGAAATCATATTTTGGATGAGCTTAAATACAATTTAATTAAAGCCCAAGAACGAATGAAGAAGTATGCCGATTCTTCTAGACGAGAAGTTCATTATCAGAGTGGTGATTGGGTTTTCTTAAAGTTGCAACCATATCGCCTTCGTTCCTTAGCTTCCCGACCAAATGAAAAACTTAGTCCTCGCTATTATGGGCCCTTTCAGATCATGGAAAAGATAGGCACAGTGGCATATCGCCTATCCCTTCCATCATATGCTAAGATCCATCCGGTATTTCATGTTTCTCATCTTAAGAAGGTCATTGGGACGTCCATAACCAGTCAACCACTTCCCCCATGTCTCACGGAGGATGTGGAACTTGACGTACAACCACAAGAGGTTCTCGCCACCCGTGGGTCTTCTTCGGATGATTTGGAGGTATTCATTCGTTGGGAAGGACTTCCGTTGAACGAAAGTTCATGGGAAACTTACTCAACTATTGCGACATCCTTCCCTTCTTTTCCCCTTGAGGACAAGGTGAAAGTCTTGGGGGGGAGTATTGATAGACCCCCAATCATCAGAGCTTATAACAGGAAGGGCAAAAGAGGAAATGCATCTCCAACAGCCCAAAAACAGTTGGCAGATCCAAATCCAAATCAGAGCAATCAAAGGGATAATGAGGCTGATTTACAGGAAGGGGAGATAACGTTAAAAGAGGAGGAAAGTCTCAGAGGAGGGCATCCAGAAAATTAGTAAACCTGTAGGTTGGGTTGAGGCTTGGTAGCCTAGGGACTCTGGAAACTGTTCACTGCAGTTCCTGAGTATTTGCTTTGTTTCTTCATTGTTTTGGGTGTTCTGTTTATTTCTTATTTGGCCAATAAAACAGTGTACTCTGCACTATTTTCCATTTAATAAAGAGTTGATTTATTCAGTATTATATCTTGAATATTACAGCCTCTTTACAAAATCAGCATTACAATTCTTTTACAAACAATAACAATATTTCCAGGCATCCGATTGCTGAAAAGCCACCAGAGGACAACAACAGCTGCCACAACAAAGCGTTATAAACAGGTACGCATCACTCTCCAACATTCCAAGAAGCGCCATTGTTGCATGGAGTTTTTTACTTGAGAGATGGCACCAGAACTATTGCTCGTAGTGGAAGCGTTACTTTGTCTTCATCAATTTACAAGAAGGGGTAATTTGATAATCTTGACACTGCTACTGCATGTCTTTATCTGCACATACTCCTTCGCCCAACGTACCCAAGTAAATATCACTTTCTTGGATCAATTATGGTTGCTTAGATGAGAAATTTTGTGAAAGAAAATAACCACAAAAGTTTAATGATTCACATGTTCATTTCTTGTGGTATAGTTGGAATTGCATTTATGTGTATTGGTTTCTTTACAATCTTGTGTAATAGGCTTAAGTTTTTATTTTTTGTTCTTGGCTTGGTATGTTTGGTCGCCGAGAAAACTATAGGGGAATTGAAGCTTTCTTATCTCCCTCTACATTTTCTGGCTTCCCTTCTGAAATTCTTTGTTCGGTTGTGATTTTTTCCCTTTTTCTTAAAGAATTCACATGAATGAAAATGATGGGGTTTCAAGACATTTTTAAGTTTTCAGATTTCTTTTTTACAAATAATCTTGCTTGGCGTTTTATTGGAATTTCTTGAAACGTTGTATGGTAGGTAGCAGGGATTTTCCTGGAGACTTAATGTAAGTCATGTGCTTTACCAATCTTGACACTGCTACTGCATATCTATATCTGCATTTACTGCTTTTTCCCAACATCCCCCTGTAAATAAACTTTCTTGAACCAATTATGATCGCTTAGATGAGAGAAATTTTGTAAAAGAATTGCTCATCTCTTGTGAAATGGTTGGGAATTATGCTTTTGTGTGTATTGATTTCTTTACAATCTTGTGTAATGGGCTTAAGTTTTTATCTTCTGTTCTTGGCTTGGTATGTTTTGTTGCCAAGAAAACTATAGGATTAGATTCTATATCCTTGGATTTTGAAGAAATTGAACTTTTCTTATCTCCCTCAACATTTTCAGGCTTCTATTCCCCTTTCCTTATAGAGATCACAGGAATGAAAATTATATGGTTTCAAGACATTTTAAAGGTTTTCAGTTTTTTTTTTTTGAACAAATAATCTTGTTTGGCGTTTTATTGGAATTTCTTGAAACATTGTATGGCAGTAGGGATTTCTTGGAGACTTAA
This sequence comes from Mangifera indica, assembly GCF_011075055.1. Lineage (NCBI taxonomy): Eukaryota > Viridiplantae > Streptophyta > Magnoliopsida > Sapindales > Anacardiaceae > Mangifera > Mangifera indica. Next base: position 20,541,289 of record NC_058139.1, on the reverse strand, counting down.
TGTAATTCATGTGTTTTACTATGATACTCCAATACCCTAGACAAATCCTACATCAATAAAACATAGTAAAGATGTTGGGTTTAGATGTGCATCCCATATCGCTAAGATTGTTGTGAGTTCCACTAGATATCAAGATGTCTTTCGGGTTGTAAAACCAAAAAGCCATGATAAATTATTCTAGTATTTATAATAAACATTGAGTCTCATACCAACATATCTTGATATTGGATCAAACTATTAGACCATGGATGCTAAAAATAGTTCTCCAAAATGAAAAAGCACTCTAAAATTTTCCTAACCAGGTTTCTTTGATCTTATGTTGTATTGCAGATGAACATACAGTGGCACAAGAATGATGCCATTCTGAAAAGATACAATGGAGATAAGTGGCCAGACCACACCCTTTTCCTGTTAAACAAATTCCTCCCATTTTTGAACAATCAGATACATGCTTTTGGTGAATGCAACACAGACAAAGAAGATATGTCTAATAGCCTCCAAGCTTGAGGACAATCAAGGCCAATTCATTCAGTGGCCTAAGGTTCAATTGCTTTCATAAGTCAAATTTACTTGTCATAAATTTCAGTTACTCATTTCCTACCAATAGCATCACCTCTTTCACTGTCTCTTAGATTGAAAAGCCTGTCTTTGAGAAATCCAACCGGATCACTGCTCCAACTTACAACATGCAGCTGCACCAACAAAGGACTGGTGATACTAACATTCAATGTAGAGATTATCTTTCTGGATTTTGTCTAAGTTTTGGGCTTAGACATAATTATATTATGCCTTTTCTGCTTAGCATTCCTCCTAATATCACCAAGATGTCATAGAAATGGAGTGAAGATATTGTTGGCCACTCATTTTTCCATTGTTATCTTTTTATTTTAAAGAATTCTGTTTAGTTGAAAATTCTGGTGTTGTTGTTCATGTAGGGCATATACAATATTGCTTCATTTTACGGTTAGTATTAGGAATATAAAATAAAACTTCTTAGTCTCTTTATCTCTACTCCTTGCCAAATGAAAAATTAAAAAAAGAAAAGCATGCATACACATAAACTTGCAAATCAACTGCACCCTCAAGATCAGTTGCTTTTGCTAATTTTGATGAGGACTTTTAATTGAGAATTGTGAGACAAAAGACAGGCAGATTTTTCTAAAGTGGATGAAGAGATTCTTATAGAAATTCAACTACTCTTTTTGGAACCCTTATCCAAAATCATGACATTCTACTACTCCCACTTTGCCTGAGCTACCTCATAAAGTCACTAATCACATAACTATAGATGTAAGTATCCAAAAAGTGGGTTCAAAAACCTAGCTATTTGTCCTATCCTCACTTCATTTAATTCATCTATCACCATACAAGATAATAAGATTGATTAATCGATGCTTATCATTGGGTTAAATTTAAATTGAGCTGACTCGATCATAAAAGTCAGTTGAGCTCAGCTTGTTTTAAATTTATTTAGTTTAAATTTGAATCAAGTTCAAGCTAGATGAGTTAGAGTGTCTTTTAAACTAAACCAAACTTGAGTCATGGGGTATTTGGATCTAGTTTGACATAAATTCATAGTTCGAATTTATAGTTCTAGTTCAACTTGAATTGATGGCTCGGATCCATAGCTCGAATTTGTGATTTAGATTTGTGGTTTAAAGTTTGCGACTCATTTATAAAACGATGTTATTTGGCAGAAAAGAGAGGTAGAGAGACTAAGAAGTTTTTCTATTCTTATTACTTGTTGTAAAATGAAACAATATTGTATATGCCTAATATGAACAACAACAACACTGTAATTTTTAAAACACACTTCTTAAAAATAAAAAGATAACAAGGGAAAAATAAGCAACAAATTATATAGTCACTCCATTCCTATGACATCTTGGTGACATTATGAGCAATGTTAAGCGGTGTAAGATATTTATAGTTTTGCTCAAAACTTGAAGGAATTTCAGAAAGATAATCTCTACAGTGAATATCTATATCACCAGACCTTTGTTGGTACTGTTGCAGGCTGTAAGCTGGAGCCGTGATCCTGTTGGCTTTCTCAAAAACAGGCTTTTCAATCTGGGAGACAATGAAAGAGATGAAGCTATTAGTAGGAAATGAGAAGCTGGAATTTGTGACAAGTAAATTTAACTGATGAAAGCAGTTGAACCTTAGGCTACTGAATGAATTATGTCTTAGCTCGAAACTTAAGCAGCAGCGACAAACTATATTTTTTTCTTGATTTTTGATCTGCACCGGCTCTTAGATGGATGGTTCATGGAGGTTCTTTCATTCAGAAACCTAAGGTTGTACTGCTAACTTAGCTTCCTTCTTTTTCACCCGTTACAAGTTCTTATTCTTCATCCATTTTTCTGGCTTGGCAGATCCAAATTATTCTGAGGAAGGCTCAGAGTCTGGACAAGACCACAACTGCTGCTGATGGTGCCACAGCACCTAATGTGGAATCCGATAGGCATGCCTGACCCAGCAGTTGCTTAAGAATTCCCTCTCCGCGGTCTTCCGCATAACTGTTCTTCTTCAGTTTATATGAGTTTTTAAAAGAGATGTATATATACCCATTAGTGTTTGGAGTTGCATTTAGATAATCTGCTAACATGATGATTTGATTGAGATGGAGACATTTTATTGGAGCAGATCTTGTGAAGCATAGCATCTCCATTTTTTTCCACTGTAGTGTTGCCAGTTTTACCTGCAAGTGTAGTTGAGATATAATAAACAGAGCTTTTTTGTTCAGGTTAGACTTGTAAGTTGCATTTTACCGCAAAAAAACACAAATTCTTGTTTATAGTTTCTATTTTCTCTCCTTTCCAAATATCACTAATTAAAGTGCCACTGCATGTCTTTATCTGCACTTACTGCTTTGCCCAACATACCCAAGTAAATAAGCACTAATTAAACTTTCTCGGATCAATTATGATTGCTTAGATGAGAAAAATTCTGTAAAAGAAAATAAGCACAAAAGTTTATTGATTCACTTGTCCATTTCTTGTGGAATTTTTGGGATTGCTTTTATGTGTATTGATTTCATTACAATCTTGTGTAATGGGCTTAAGGTTTTTCTGTTTTTTGGGTTCTTGGCTTGGTATGTTTGGCTGACGAGAAAACTGCAGGGAAAAGAAAATAAGCTCTAAAGGCTTATTAGAATCTTTATCCTTGGATTTAGAAGAAATGAAGTTTTCTTATCTGCCTCTATATTTTCAGGCTTGTATTCTGAAATTCTTGGTTCAGTTGTGATTTTTCCCGTTTTCCTGAAGAATTCACGGGAATGAAAATGATGGGGTTTCAAGAAATTTTTAAGGTTTTCAGGTTTTTTTTTTAATCAAATAATCTTGATTGGCGTATTGTTTGAATTTCTTGAAACATTGAATGGTAGTAGTGATTTTCCTAGAGACTTACTGCAATTCATGTGCTTTACTGTGACACTGTGACACTCTCCTAGGCAAAGCACAACAGATGTTGGATTTAGATGTATATCCCATATCCCTTAGAATGTTAAAATATGATTGCTTAAATAGAGTATGAGCTCATTAAATTATTAAGATACATTTTGACAACATATTTTGATAATAGGCTAAACCACTCTGAAATTTTCTTAACAGGTTTCTTTGATCTTATATTGTATTGCAGTGGTACAGTGATGATGACCTTTTTAAAGGAGATAATTGAGGAGGTAATAGGCCAGGCCACACCCTTTTCCTGTAAACAAATTTCCTCTCATTTTAAACAATCATATACATGTTTTGGGTAAATGCAACAGGGATAAAGAAGATATGTCTGATACTCTCCAAGCTAGGGGACAATCAAAGCCAATTCATTCAGAAACCTAAGGTTCAACTGCTTTCATTAGTTAGATTTACTTGTCACCAATTCTAGTTACTCATTTCCTACCAATGGTCCTTTCTTTCACTGTCTCCCAGATTGGAAAGCCAATGTTTGAGAAAGCCAACAGGATCATTGCTCCAACTTACAGCCTGTCGCACTAACAAAGGCCTGGTTATATGGCATTCACTGTAGAGATTATTTTTCCAGAATTCGCTTTGAGCTAGGAAACAATCATACTATGCCATTTCTACTTCGCGTTGCTCCTAATCTCCCCAAGATGTCATAGAAATGGAGTGCACATGCAGTTTGTGGGAGATACATACTGGTGTTTGCGCATCTCTGTCATTCATTTTTCCTTCATTATCTTTTTAATTTTAGGAAATGTGTTTGGTTAAAAATTGCAGTGATATTGCACATGCTGGGCATATACAATATTGCTTCATTTTACGAGTAATATGAATAGAAAAACATGACTTTTTACATACATATAAGAATGTTGGGAGAACTATGCTCGGCCCACCCAAGCTTATTGTGCCCTAGCTCGGTGCTAGAGCTAGCCTTGGTCGAATATTACAGTGCTAATGTTACCATTTTAACTAGAAGACGTGATCTTAGTTCTAATACTAAATGATTTGCATCTGAGGAAAGCTCACAAAAGCCTCATGCTCATCTACAAGAGAACCCAAACAGCCTTTAATGAAAACGGAAAAAAGTTGTGTTTTGTCAACTTCCATACTCTTTAATCATTGATCTAAAGCATGTGGGAAAAACAATATTTCAGTAACAATGAACTATTACAAGAGTATATGTTAGATAATTAGACATGTCAAAGCAATTAGGCGGTCTGCAACATGACTCATTGGGGGATGCGTCAAATTCAACTTGTTACGACCACTGATCTGTTTATGTAGATTTCTTGTTGAAAAGTAGATTTTATTTGTTCATAAACAATAATAGCTAAACGGAACAAACTCAGCCATAATTAAATTAACTAAGATAACTATTTCATGATGATCGTTCCACTGGCACTACTTGCAATTACAACTTGTTACTTGCATGGTTGTTCCCGCTTAAAATAACGGCCTACAAAGTTAATCCAATGGGAACCTCCATGTGTTTGTTCAGTATTGGCCCAATCACCACTATATAAAGGTGCCTCCAACCAGAAGCTGCTTATCAAGAAAGAAAGAAGCAGAAGAAAAGAAGAGATTTCTTAACAAAGGAGGCAAGCACCAAGGTTGTTTCAGAGAACGTTGAGCTCTTGAAAGAGGAAGTCAAGAATAAGAACAACGACATTAACAAGAAAGAAGCAGCTCCTGTGCCCATTGTTAAGATATTGTCCACTCTAGATATATAAGCTATCATGGTTTAACATCTTTGGTTTAATAGCCGACCCACTGTCAAGATATTGTTTATCATAGTAATTGTCTACTCTGTAGACAGAGTCCATCATGGTTTAACATCCCTAGTTCAATAGTCCGATCTACAATCAAAATATTATCTATTTTGGACACACAATTTATCATGATTTTGCTTCTAGGCTTTACAAGCCAAAACACATATTGACAATTTAAGGAACTCATAGGCTATTCACGCAGTCAAATTCTCCTATCTCTAACCGATGTGGAATGCATAGACGTAGTACTTTTCTCCTATGTTTGCCGATGTGAGATTTGCTTAAGGGTACTACATACACCCCCTTACGAGACTCAACATCCACATTGAAGTTTGACCCACCATCGTTCAAGAAGACATGCAGAGCTGCTCTGATACCATTTTTAACATTTCTGATTCAATAACTTAACCCCCTTACGAGACACACAGTCTATCATAGTTTTGTTTCTGAGTTTTGTAATCCAAAACGCGTCTTGACAGTTTAAAGAGCTTACATGCTATTTAACTGGTCAAATTCTCCTATCCCTAACCAATGTGGGATACACAAACAAAGTACAGACAAACCCAACATTTCTCTTTTGCTTTGCCATTGTGGGATTTGCCTAAGGGTATTACATAACAAAACAAACTATTCATATAGCTCACAAAAATGTTTATATATACACAAAACAAAATATTTATATAATTTATGAAAACATTTATATATAAACAAAATGGAATATTTATATAAGTTACAAAAATACTTGTATAAATGTTTCGGTTTAATAGAAAACCTGCATGAAAATATTTTATAACTTATAAAAACCAAAATTTTCATATTTGACTGTCATGTCCAAACATGTAGGGTCAAAAATCAAACATGTATGCAAATAGAAAATAAATAATTTCTACTTATCTCAAATAAGAGCAAAGATCAACACAAACTCTTATACATTTCAAAAAACAAACCAAAATTTTCTTGGATTCCTAGCCACAATGAATGAATTCAATTGAATCAACAAAATCTTACAATTCTTCTTAGATTCCATTGAAGAACCTTAATTCAAAACTAATTTCACAAATTCTAAAAGCATCCAAACGAACAACTTTATACCAAACTAACACATGCCTACACTATACAACCTTTGTTCCATGAATTTTATAAATTTTTATACAAATTTAAATATTAAAAAACTTTGCAAGGACAAAGAAGACACATGGATAGTTTACTAAAAAAAATATTCAGCTTAAAAAATATATATAAAAACTTCACAAAAATTAACTCTTTCCACAGCTCATGAAGATTGCCAATAGTTTTCAGGTTTGACAGTTGTAGCTTCTAGTAATTTTACGAAATTCAGTATAACTCAAACATTTACGAAATTTTGTAAAATTAAACTTAACATATTAATGGTTTAAATAAAAAAATCAACCTGAAAATAAATTAAAAAGCCTTGTAAAATGAATTTCTTTCACAGATCACCAAGATTGCCATCTTCTAGATTGGACACATGTATAAAATTGTGAAAATTTCCAAGATTAAACTAGACATGCTAATTTATTTATAAAAAAAATAATTCAAAAATATTTCAGAAAGCTTTAAAAGCTAAATTTCTCTATTGGTCCCAAACTTTGCCAAATAAATTTTGGGTTTAATATTCAATCTTATAACAATTTTAATAAATTATATTGAATAGGTAAACTCACAAAAATTTCTAGAATAGAACTAGACATATTAATTTATATATAGATAAAATATTTAAATTCAAAACGATTAAAAAAACTATAAAAAACTATGTGCTCAACACTTTGTTTGGTTAAAAATTTCTAAATTTTATTGTACGTTTTTATTAGTTTCGGGGTGTTACAAGTTGTCATTGCTATTGTTACTATTAACAACTCTTCAACTTAGATGATGAAGAAGAACAATAAGAAGAAGGAGGTCAACACTTGCATTCAAGTCTCCAACACAAAGAAACCCTTCATTTTCTGCCTAATTCTTGCCAAGGTATCCACATATTTTCTTGTTTTATTTTTTACTTAAGTCAAGAATTTTTAGTTTCCTCATGTTTCCTTGTTAGCTTATTGACATGAAAATTTGAAGATTTTATGACTTTTTTTGATGGGGTTTTGTTTGATGTTATTAATCTATCTTACAGAGTCATATAAAGCAGTACAATAATGTTGAACTCTCGGCCTTAGGCATGGGTAAATGGTTGATTTTTAATGGAGATTTGTATACAAAGAAAGAGCAAAAAAATACAAAAACATAAGAGTGAAATCGGAGAACTAGAATGGAAGATTTTTGTTGTTGTAAAATAGTTAACATTTTCTATTCTTTTCCATACATTTATATTTACATTAGTTTCACTAAATCCATATACAGTAATAGCTTAAATTAAGCTTACCCATACCATTTCTAACAAGCTAACCAAACCTTGCAAACACAACTACTACTATTTGGTTTGGTTGCAGTCTAACCAAAAGCATTACAAGATGGTTAAGTAAGTTTTCATCATTTTAAGGTTGAAAAAATAATCCATATCAACTTTAAGTTTCTGCATTAGAACTATCTTCAAAAATTCAAAATTTTTTAGTAGCCTACTTCACTACTTTATAGCTTGATCACTCCTCCTTGACAAACTTATTTACCATTCCTAACTTATTTCTCATCTAAACAAACCTTTTGATGTTTACTGTCTTAGTCAAAATGTCAGCTAATTGCTCATTTGAGCTATAATGGATTAACCTTTTTTGTTATGGCTATTGCAACTTTGTTATCATAATAAATAGGTGTAGCTTCTACTTGTTTTCATGCAAATCATCTAAAGGTTTTCTTTGCCAAATGGTTTGATTTATAGTTGAAGCAACAACTATGTATTCAACTTTTGTTATAGATTGAGCATCAATGCTTTGCTTCTTAGAATTCCAACATATCATACCTAATCTAAGAGAAAATATGTAACCATAAATCACTGGGCACTAGTTTGGCATTTAGTATGGCTTATCATGAATAGATTAATGGTCAGATTGAGAGAACTAACTGGGTGTTAAAGGATATGTTAAGAACTTGTTACTTAGAGAATAAAGTGAGTTCGGTTGAGATGTTCCCTTTAGTAGAGTTTGCCTATAATAATAGTTATTAAGCGGTGATGCAGATAATGCCTTATAAAGTATTTTATGATAGGAGGTGTCATTCTACTTTATACTGGGATGAGTTAGGTGAGAAAAATGTCTTTGTTCAGTCTCTTAGACCAGAATTGACTCAAAAAATGATTGAAGATGTTTAGCTAATTAGACAGAGAATGAAACAGACCCAAGATCAACAAAAAGTTATACCAATTAGAGATGTTAAGATCTAGAGTTCAATGTAGTTGATAGAGTTTTCATTAAAGTAACCCTATTTAAACATATGATAAGGTTCGAGAGAAAGGTTAAGTTATCTTCTAAGTATAACTTATAGGCTTGCATTATCAAAGAGAATGTACTGTATTCATGACGTGTTCCATGTCTCATCATTACACAAGTATATTAGAGATCCTTCCAATGTGTTAAAGACCAAAGAGATTCAATTATTAAAGGACTTAAGTTATGATGAGAGATTGATTCAAATCCTAGATAAAAGGACCAAATAGTTAAGAAACTAGTAGATTCCCTTGGTTAAGGTACTTTAAAGGAATTATAAGATTGAAAAGGCTACTTGGGAGATAGAGCAACATCCTAAGATATTTTTAGTGAATTCAAAGGTCAAAATTCCAATAAGAGGGATAAATTGTAACACCCACAAGTATACTTAAGGGTAAAATAGTCTTTATTTATGAGTTTATATAATGTATGCATGAGTTAGTGTGATTTGAAAGTCAATGTGTGAGTTTTCAATGACACACAATCATGTATGGAGAGTTCATGCTTGTGTGTCATACCACATAAGCCAGATAAGATATATTCCATGTGAAATTCAAATTTCATTACACATGACTGTGTATGGGTGGTATATGCCTCTGTGTGTGTTTGCGCGTTTAAGTTTCTATAAAAGGCTTGTTGTTGCATTTTAGGGATTATTATTCTAATCCTTAAGTGTATAAACCTTTTTAGAAAAAAGAGAAAGGACAAGAGTTTAATCATCCGGTGTTTGTGTAATAGCCTCGATGACTGAATTCTAGTAAGATGGAGGAAAGGAAACTAAAGAGAAGATAACCTACCTATGTGCTTGACTTTCCATAGATAATAGGTAAGCAAGGTTTATTGCCCTATGCTTATTAATTGAGATATTGCCGCCATTTGTGAGTTTATGGATGATGATTTCTGCCATTAATTTAATCAAGCTGAATCTATTTATGTTAATCAATATTTTATGTATGGATCTACTGTGAACATAGAAATATGATAATGATAGTAGTTCTTTAGTTAGTTTCGGTTTATGTTTAATGAAATTGAAAGGAGATCATGAGACATATTCGTGTGTATGTGTGTGTACATATACACACACACACACACACACACAAAAACATATAGGCGCGCACGTGATTTTGCTTTAGTGAATGATTGATGGCACAGTGACTCTTGTGCTTTAGAATAATATGGAAAAGTAAGATGGACAAACCCTAACTATGTTTTTGTCCATGAGTTTATGGATGAGATTAGATGAGATTGCGTTTTATTGATTATTGAGGCATGGAATTGATACTTGTTATTAAGGCATGGTATCGATATAAGTTTAGTTTTATGTTATATCCATAAAGGAATAGGTAAGATGCACAAGAAGAAGATCAAGGAGCTAGCAAAGTCTGATTCCTTGGTTCATCATATAACTGTGTGGTATGGGACACATGCTCGTGTGTGCAATAACCATAATTTAGGCTAAACTTTCTTGGCTCTCTAATGAGCATTGGCTGTTGTTAAACAGTTAAAGGTCAACTAGGACACGTAAACTTCTCATGTGTAGTTTTAGCACGATTCTATGTATGATGAAATGACTTGAATACCCTTAAGAAGTTGAGTAGTTGGGAAGAAAATAAATAAGGAAAGGAAATAATTATCAAAAGAGCTATACCTTTGTGTTAGATAATAACACATGCTTATGTGTTTAGAAGATTAACACATAGGGAGAGGCCACGATAAGGAATGGTTATGTGTGAGAGCAAAAGAGGACATACCCCTATGTGTCCATAGATACACACCCATATGTGTAGAGTAGATTAAAGAAAAAGAGAAAGAGAATTAGGCTAAGGATTTATGGGTCATCTTGAGCAATAATGCAAAGAGTACGAATATGTAGTAATACTATGATATAGGACAAGCGCTAATGGAGTTGTGATATTGTTCACAATGATGCTTAGGGTTGATATTGTTTAATAGACGCAAAAGGATACTAAGAATTTTTCAAGCTTTGTAAAGGAATTTTTAGGAAAACTCAAATAAGAAGTTTTGTTAATAACTTGAACTAAATGCTTTGAATGACAAAACTCATATCTTTATATAGGCTTATTTCTCCTGACTAGACTAGAAAAATATAAAACATAAGGAATGTTATTTTAATTAAACTTTCTTAAATAATAACTTCCAAAAACTTATTATTTCCTAAATCAAAATAAGACACTCACCAAAAATAAAATAGGTTTTCTTAACTTATTTAGGAAAACTAATATTAATACAACTTTATTAATTAAATAAGACTTAGGATTTTTTATTTCACATGCTTAAGGCTTCCTTCATGGCTTCATGTCATCATGCACAACCATATTATCACGCCATATCTCTCAATAAGATGCCACATCTTATGCCACTTCATCTTTTGGGTGCCACATCATCAATCTTCCTTTGGATAATTTCTTTTGTATTTTGAACGTTTTCCACCCTACTACCTTTTTTCCTTGGTCTTTTATTATTCTCCCCCATTAGAAAAGAACTTGACAGTGAGTTATCATTGTATAAGTTAACTTTATGGTAGAATTTTGTCAAATTAAGCATATTAAAGGTGTTAAAAATCCTCATGTTGTCAGGTAAGTCCACCACATTAGCATTATCATTAATCTTCTTCAAAATTTTGTAAGACCCATACCTTTTTTAGTTTGATTTACCATGCATGCTATTTAAAAGTCTCTTCTTTTTAAAAAACACCATAACTTCCTCTCCCACATCAAACACTTGTCTCCTCCTGTGTTTATCAATGGTGATTTTATAAGTCAAATTACTTTCCTTTAAAATTTGTTTCACCACCTTAAACATGGATACATAATTGTCAGCCAATGTAAAAGCTCATTGACTAGCTCCCCTACCTATAGGCAATGATTTTATTGTTGTAAGTGAATTCAACTTGTGTTAAGGCAAGGTCCCATTGGCTTTTCTTCATACTACAAATGCATCAAATTAAATTTCCCAAGGAATGGTTAACCATCTTTGTTTGTCCATCAGTCTATGGATATGCAGTACTATTAAATTTCAATTTAGTCTTAAATGTGTTCCACAAAATAAGCCAAAATGTTACCTAAAACATATTATCTCTATCCAAAACAATTGATAGTGGAACCTTATATAAACAAACAACCTCTTTGAAAAATAACTAGGCCACATGATGAGCATCAGTTGTTTTCCTATAATAAATAAAGAATGACATCTTGGAGAATATATCCACCATAATAAACACTGAGTCATATCCTCTTTAAGTTCTTAGCAACCCCAACACAAAATCCATGGAAATATCATCCCAAGGTGCATTAGGGATGGTTAAAGGCATGTATAATCCCATGTTTTACTATTGTCCCTTACTAATTTGGCAAATAGGACACCTTTGGACAAACTTCCTTAAATCTTGCTTTAATTGAGGTCAATAATACCTCTCTTCCAATCTAACTATAGGTTTATCTCTACCCACATATCCACTTGAGTCACTTGAGTACAACTCTCTAATTAGCTTATCTCTTAATAAGCTCTTTGGAATACATAATTGACTTCCTTTAGACAAATACCTATCTTGAATAAGGAAATCCTCCATGGGAAGATTATGTAAATAATTATTCCATACGTGATCAAAATCTTTATCTTTCTCATATAACTCTTTGAGTTGCTCAAATTCAGTAATTTCAAGGGTAATTGTAACTAACAACGCTGCTCTTCTACTCAATGCATCTGCCACTCTATTAGTTACACCAGATTTATGAATAATCATATAATTAAATCTCTCAAGGTACAAACCCTATTGTACTAACATTCGGTCTATATTCTTTTAGGCCTTAAAGTGTTGAAGGGCTTGGTGATCTAAATAAATGATAAACTCTCTTAGTAACAAATAAGGCTCTTATGTCTTCAAACATCTAAATAATGCATATAATTCTTATTGGTAAGTGGACTACTTCTGTCTAGCTTCACTTAACGTCTAACTAAAGAAAGCAATTGGTCTCCTCTCTTGTGAAAGTACTTCACTAATCCTAATTCCACTAGCATTACACTTTAGCTCAAACACTTTATTAAAATTAAGCAACGATAAAACAAGAGTTGTTATTAACTTTTCCATAATCAATTCAAAGCTTCGATCTATGTCTCCTTCCTATTAAAATTTTCCTTTCTTCAAACAATGTAGCTAACTTATGAAAGATGCTCACTTCACTTATGGTTTTTGGTCTTTCATTCTCTAATTGTTTTAAACTTGTCCTTATCCACATGCATTCCCTCAACACTAATTATGAAGCCTAAGAACAATAACTTTCTTGTTAAAAACACACACTTGTTTAGATTCATATATAATTTATTTTCCTTCAAAACCAAGAACACTTGTTTGAGGTGATTTAGGTGTTGTTCATCATTCTTACTATAAATTAAAAGGTCATCAAAGTAAACCACAACAAAGCTAGATAGGAATGTTTTAATACTTGATTCATCAACCTCATAAATGTACTTGATGCATTTGAGAGTCGAAATGGCATGACTAACTATTCATACAAACCATCCTTTGTTTTGAATGCAGTTTTCTATTCATCTCCTGGTCGAACTCTAATTTGATGATACCCACTCTTCAAATCTACCTTTAAAAATACCTTGGCACCATGCATTTGATCCAACAAGTCATAAAGTCTAGGAATAAGAAATCCATGCCTTATAGTTATTTTGTTGATGATATGACTATCCACACGCATTCTCTAACTTTCATCCTACTTTAGGGTCAATAAGGTGGGTACAATGCATAGACTAATGCTTTCTTGAATGTGTCCCTTCCTTAGTAATTCCTCCACTTGTTCTTTTAATATCTCATTCTCCTTAGGATTTATATGATAATGTGGCAAATTTGGTAAACTAGCACTAGAAATGAGGTCGATTTGATATTGAATATCTTACAATGGCAGTAGCCTAATAGGTTCAACTTTTATATCTTTAAACTCATCAAGTAACCCTTGCCCTTCCTTAGGGATTGGTTTCTCCTCCTCCTTTTCTCCTTTAACTACAATGGCTATTAGAGTCTTTGCCTCTTTTATGGTGTTGAGGAATTCCTCCTTCTCTAAAGATATTAATAATGTCTTTTTATCTTTTTTTGGACCACCCACGTCTTTTTTTTTAAGAAACACAATAATCCTATTTTGTTTCCACTTAAAAAAGTACGTATTGTCGCTACCCCTATAAGTTGCATCTACATCATATTGCCATGGTCCCTCTAGAAGTACATGACAAACATCCAACTCTATAACATCACACGAGATCACAGTTTTATAAGTTTTCCCAAGGATAAAAGTAGTCTACATTGTTCCATTACTCTCACATTAGGTCCTTTTTTAATCTAACCAATATTATAAAGGTGAATGTGCGGCTAAGATTTTAATTTTAAGTGGTTTTGCAACTAGGTTCTTACTACTACACGCATCAATCACTAGTTTGCATATCTTTGAATTAACAGAGCACTATCCGTCAAATATTTTTTTCTATTGTGAATCATCAATTTCAGTAAGGGAGTATAAGATTCGTCTTACCATGTATACCAAGTGTTCACCTTCTTCTTCTATCACTTCCTCTATTTCTTCTTCCCCTTCAATGTTGTCTTCTTCAAATTCTTTTCCATCCTCTTCTTGTCATGACATGTTAACAAGTTTTCTCTGAAGGCAATCATTTGATTTGTGCCTAATTTCATTACACTTGAAACACTTCAAACCCTTGCTTGGCTCAACCTTCTCTTTTCCCTTCAATTTTGTTGGTTTAGGCTTGGTTTCTTATGTTTTCATATTACTTGGAATTATATGGTTCTTTACTTCAATCGTTTGTCACCTATTTATGTTACCCCGTGGTAATCTTCTTTTCTTCAAAATTTCTTTTAGCCCGTAAAGCCAAATTTTAAGCTTGATCAATAGACCATATGCTTTGTTTTGCCAAATGATCTTGAATAGAATAGTTTAGGACATTCATATACCTCGCAACTTATTAGTCTTTGGTCTCACTTAAGTTACATCGAGATTGTAGTCATAGAAACTCTTATATATAGGTAGCTATAGTTTTGGTTCCTTGGTAACAATTTTGAAGTTATTGGAACAATGTTTGGTCTTAATCGAATGATAGAAAACAAGACTTTGACAAAGCTTTTATCGGCTCCCAATCTCTCAAAATTGGTTATCCCTTCATCTTCAATTATTCTTGATGCCTTTACCACCATGCATCGACTCCTCCCTTTAATTTATAAGCTACTAAACTTACTTTTTGTGCTGGCTTAATCTACATAATATCAAAAAATTGCTCTACTTCATACAACCAATCAAGAAATTACTCAATATCCATTACACCATTAAACTATGGAGATTACATAATATCCATTATCCCTTTAATTTATAAGCTACTAAACTTACTTTTTGTGTTGGCTTGATCTATATAATATCAAAAGATTGCTCCACTTCATACAACCAATCAAGAAATTGCTCAATATCCATTACACCATTAAACTATGAAGATTACCCTGAGTTTGTAAGGTTCACGGTTTTGATAAGCTCTCCTCCCTTCTTAATTTTAGCTCCGAGGTATAATCACCTTTCGATTCTTCATCAACTCTTTACTCAAACTGTGTAGAAACTTCTTCTCTTCTTGATTGCATTCACCTAGGAAGAATTGAAACTATCCTTTATAGATTAAAAGCAGTTTATATAGGTTGTGATACAGGTAGGTTGGCTTCTATCTTATTGACTTGTATAGTTAGTCCCTTTGCAGCTCTAACTAATGTTGCGATTTGTTGCTCTAAACTAACACGCCAATCTGAATTTTCCTCATGCCTAGCCATCTCAAAACAAGGCTATCATACCACGTGATGCAAGACAAGCGCTAATAAAGTTGTGATATCATTCATAAGGACGCTTAGGGTTGATATTATTCAACAGGCACACAGGAATACCAAGAATTCTTGTAAGCTTTGCAAAGGAATTCTTAAGAAAGTTCAAATAAGAAGTTTTTATTAATAACTTGAATTGAATGCTTTGAATTACAAAACTCATGTCTTTATATAGACTTATTTCTCCTAACTAGACTAGAAAAATATAAACATAAGGAAAACTATTTTAATTAAACTTTCCTAAATAATAACTTCCTAAAACTTATTATTTCCTAAATCAAAATAGGATACTCACCAATAATAAAATAGGACTATTAACTTATTTAGGAAAACTAATATTAATAAAAATTTATTAATTAAATAAGACTTAAGATTCTTTATTTCACATGCATAAGGCTTCTTTCATGGCTTCATGTCATTACACAGACCTATGTCATCAATCCACATCTTTAAATAAGCTACCACATCATATGCCATGTCATCCTTTGGGTGCCACATAGCCAACCTTCCTTTGCACAATTTCTTTTGCATTTTGAATGTTTTCCACCCTACCACCCTTTTTCCTTGGTCCTCTATTATACCCTATGTGCCTAAGAATTAAGTTATAGAATGACGAGATACATTTTACGTGGAAGCAAGAACGAGCAAAGTTAAGTTAAAACTCAAGATGCATGCATGTTAGGCATAATAGGATCGTTCCAATGAGGCACTATGAATGCATATTCCTTACATTATTTGTAGTAGGGGATGTCCACAGTAAGACACAAGACCCGCAGTAGGGTCTTTGCTCACAATAGAGCTTAACTGAGATGCAATTTAGTGTAGTGGAATAGAGAGATAGCTCACATAACCAAAGTGCCAAATTCTTGTATTTGATCCTAGCTGATCGACCTAGTATATAGTTTCAGTTATAGTTTCTAGATTCAGATACTTCCACTGAGTTCAGTATGGTCATGCCAAATAGGAATCTAGAAAGTGGCTCCTTAATGATTGAACATGACATAGTTTGATTTGAGAGTTATGACATATAGCTTGGATATTCCTTACCATACAGTATGAGCACATAAATGTTATATAGGACCTATTATCATCCATAAATGAGTTTAATGCTAACTCTGGATGACAAATATAGTATAGGTCGAGACTAAAGGCATTTTAGAGATTTAAATATTAAGTAATAAATGAGTCTTATACTTACTCATGTTTTATCACTCATCCCTCTTTTTTATACATACATGTACAGATGACCATGATGGTTATAAGATGAGCAGTGGTTAAAGGGTGTAGAGCAATAAGGACATCTCTGTCATCATAGTTTTACCAACTTTATTCTTTAATGATTTTGTGTTATTCAGTTTATATTTATGTATTTGACTGTACCGTTCCATTTCTTAGCAAATTTTGAATTATGACATCTTTTTTTCTCTTTCGATTTCAGTCTTAACAAGGGTATTTTTGTAAATTTGCAAAGTTGAATAAATGAAGTTTGTGTTCAATAAATAATGAGTTTTATGATATGTTTTGAGTTAAATGCATACTCGAAATAGTCAATTTGATGACATTTTCCTTTAAAGTGTAGTACTTTTAGAGAAGAATGTTACAGTTTAGCTTGAATAAAAAATAGCTCAACTTGGTTAGACTCGAGTTTGTCAAGCCAACATTAAAAGTGATTCGAGTTTAGTTCGAATGATAATGATTCGGCTCAAATTGGATTTGAGTTTGCTCAATTTGTAGTTTAAATCTCTTACTCGAATCTGTGGCTCAGATTCATGCTTTGAATTTGTGATTCATTAATAAAATGACATTGTTTAATAATTACCTAACATACTTTGAATCAAATCATGAGCCAAGTTCAAATTGAATCAAGCTGTTTATCTAACTTGTAAGCCAAACTGAGTTGAACTTTCTCTAGCTCAAATTTGGCTTAGTTTCAAAATAAGTTGAACCTTTTATCATGAACTCGATTCAAATTTGAATTAAATGGATTCGAACCGAGTTGAATCAGGTTGAGCGAGCTCGATTCAAGTCCAATGTTACTTGAGTTGGACTAATTTCTTTTCGGCTTGAGTTAGACCAATTTCTTTTCGAGCAGAACTCGAGTTGGGGGTGTTCGAGCTCAACTTGATTTGTATCTACTCTTAGTTACATGCCCAATTTAGTTCAAAAAAATATATTAATCCATATTGTTAATTTTACTTATTTAGACTGATACGTATCACATTGTATAATACGCAAATTATATATTTTATCAATTTTTAATACACCTTAAAATACATATTATTTTTTATCTGTATTGTATCATATTGTATGATATGTATCGTATATTTGTATGATACTGATAACCATAATACCATAATACCTAATATGGAATCAAACCAAGCAACTACATAAGAATTCCTTTGTTGTGGTTCTTCGTAGACATGTAAAGGGGTTGGCCAACCCGCATCATGCCCAAGTCCCCTTGTTTTTACACAGCACAGGCGTCACGGGTCTGTTCATGCTTATAGGTTGGCTTGGCCCGTAAGACTCGCCAATCGATAGGTCTTAGTATGGCATGACCCGTGGCTATGATGGAACACACCAGATTTGGCCTGACATGACTCACTATGGTTGTAGTCTTCCGCATAAATGTTCTTTTCCAATTTATATAAGTTTCTAATGGAGATGTATATATGCCCCTTAGTGTTAGGAGTAGCTATAGAAGATCAGCTAACAAGATGATTTTATTGAGATAGAGACATTTTAATGTAGCAGATGTTTTGTAGCACAAAAACTCTTTATGTTTTCTATTGTAGTGTTGCCAGTTTTACTTGCAAGTGTTGTTGAGATATAATGTACGGAGCTATGTCGTTCATGTTAGATTTGTAATTTTCATTTTACTGCAAACATAAATTCTTGTTAGGGGTATGCATGGTTAGGTTTGGTATTGAGAGCTTTTTTAAATCAAACTGAAAAAAAATAGTTTGAAAAATTTTTAAACTAAACTAAATTAAAAAAATGCAGTTTGATCTGATTTGATTATGGTTTAAACCTATTAAAATTATTCACTTCTAAATATATATTACTTAATAAAATTAATTTAATTATAGTTTTATAAAATAAATATGTAAAATAAATATGAAATATATATATGTAAAAATATGACAAAATAAATTTTTAAAAAAAGTTGCACACCTAATTGCTTATTGAAAAATTTTATAAAATATAGTTTCATATATGTATTTTAAAAAATACATATCTTCTACTCACATATGAGGGAAGGTCCAAACCAAATACTTAGGCATAGAAATCTCATACAACAATATATTTCATACTGACAAATGTATTATGTGACCTTACGAGTCACCTATATTTGGGAGCTTATTATTATACTCTTGTTAGAAATAACATAGTTGTTTTAACTTGAAAACAAAAAATATTATTAGTCTCACTATATCCTAGACTTATTTGATCACATCAGTCTCTCTAATCCCTAAAAAAAAATAGTGTTATAAAACACAATCCGTGCCTAAGGGTTAGCAAGTCCAAGTATCCTGTAAAATTTTTAGGAATCGGAACCAATCAGTTTCTACAAATAGAAATCCGAACCTAGAACCAACATATATATATATATATATATATATATTGGGAGCATAGGCTGCTTAAGAAACGGCTGCAACGTCATCATTCTTTCAAACTACATTTTACGGAGAACCCTTAACAAACTCTTGGCGCCAAAGATAACTATGACCTCTATATAAGACCAGCCCCCCATCACAACAGACTCCCTCATACTAATCTCAAGCCTCTCAGAATTTCGAGGAAGTTAGTGCCGCCGTTGCATAGAGATGGCACCAGAGAGGACGAGTAACTTGATAACTTCTTCACCAATCCTGACACTGCTCTTTATCTGCACATACTGCTTCGCCCAACATACCCAAGTAAATGTCACTTTCTTGGATCAATTATGGTTGCTTAGATGAGAAATTTTATGAAAGAAAATAACTACAAAAATTTATTGATTCACATGCTCATTTCTTGTGGAATAGTTGGGATTGCTTTTATGTGTATTGGTTTCTTTACATTCTTGTGCAATGGGCTTAAGTTTTTATTTTTTGTTCTTAGCTTGGTATGTTTGGTTGCCGAGAAAACTATAGGGGAAATATAATTTGTACTTGGATTTAGAAGAACTGAAGCTTTCTTATCTCCCTCTACATTTTCAGGCTTCCCTTCTGAAAATCTTTGTTCAGTTGTTATTTTTTCCCTTTTTCTTAAAGAATTCACATGAATGAAAATGATGGGGTTTCAAGACATTTTTGAGGTTTTCAGATTTCTTTATTAACAGATAATCTTGCTTGACGTTTTATTTGAATTTCTTGAAACATTGTATGGTAGTAGGGATTTTCTTGGAGACTTAATGTAATTCATGTGATTTACTATGATAGTTCAATACCCTAAGCAAATCCTACACTAACAAAACATAATACAAATATTGGGTTTAGATATGTATCTCACATCGCTAAGATTATTTTGAGTTTTTCAAACTAGTAAGATGTCTTTTGGGTTGTAAAACCCAAAAGCTATGATAAATTGTGTCTACTCTGTATGGTAAACATTGAGTCTCATGACAACATATTTTGACATTGATCTAGACTGTTAGACCATGGACGAAAAGCCACTCTGAAATTTTCCTAACCGGGTTTCTCTGATCTCATGTTGTGTTGCAGATGAACATGCAGTGGCATAAGGATGATGCACTTCTGAAAGGAGACAATGGAGGTAAGAGGCCAGGCCACACCCTTTTCTTGTTAAACAAAATTCGAAATTCCTCCCATTTTTTGAACAATCAGATACACGCTTTTGGTAGGGAGAATGAAGATATGTCTGATAGCCTCCAAGCTTGAGGACAAGCAAAGCCAATTCTTTCAGTGGCCTCAGGTTCAACTGCTTTCATCAGTTAATTTTACTTGTCACAAATTCCAGTTACTTATTTCCTATTAATAGCTTCATCTCTTTTATTGTCTCCTAGATTGAAAAGCCTGTTTATGAGAAACCCAACAGGATCACGGCTCCAGCTTACACCCTGCAGCCGCTCAAACAAATTATTCTGGGGAAGGTTCAGAATCTGGACAAGACCACAACTGCCGCTGATGGTGCCACAGCACATTACGTGGAATCTGATAGGCGGGCCTGACCCAGCAGTTGCTTAAGAATTTCCTTTCCTTCTTTTCCAGTTTATATAACAGTTTAATAGAGACGTATAATGATTTGATTGAGATAAAAACATTTTAGTGTAGCGGATCTTGTGAAGTGTAGCATCTTTATTTGATTTCTGTTGTAGTGTTGCCATTTTTATTTGCAAGTGCAGTTGAGATATGATATACAGAGCTGCGTCGTTCATTAAATAATAAAAAGCGAGTGTTCGGTTCTAAAAAAATTTAAAAAAAAAATCAATGGAAACAATAAAAAATGTGATGATATTTACCAAGTTGTTATCTGATATTTGAAAATTAAATTTCAGGTAACTAAATTAAATACCCAAATTTACTAGGCCAAAAACAAAATTACCCAACTCTGTTATCACAAAACATATATACCCAAATATTGTGAATTGACAAAAACATCCCCATATATAAACAAACCTTAACAATTTCAGCAAACTCATTTCTGCGGTGAATTTATTGTTCTAATTAACGAAAACGTGAGGAAAAACCGAGAGGTGACGCCTACTCTTTTCTCCGACAATTTTTTGAGTTTTTTGACGACAAAAATGGTAAAAGAGATTAGTCCATCGTTTCTTGTTATATTTGATTCATTTTGGTGTTGAGATTTAAGCAATTGAGTGAAAATTTTGAGCCCTTTTAAAGTTAGGCTTTTTGGTTTTGAACAACTGATTATATGGGTGAAATCCTTCATGTGTCAAATGAATTTTGTAAGAGGTTTTTGTTAGAATAGATGTAGATTTTATTATTGTTGAAATGGGAGCCAAAAAAAGGATTTGTGTTCGGAAATCTGACATTGTCAGCTGAAATAGCAAGGTAAAATCAACTAGGGACGGGGAGGTTTTTGCAAATTTTCAAACAGTGACAACCTTGTGGGCTTATGATGTGGGGGGCAAAGAATCAGTTTTGAAATTTGTTAGACTCTTGGGATCATGAGTAGGGGGCAAAGAGTCACTTTTTAGAACTTGAGAGGCTCGTAGGATCGTGAGGAGGGGGGAAATGTGAGTTTTGAAACAATTCCCACCTCTTAAAATTGTGAGTTTAGGGTTGGGGGTAGTTGATAATTTTCATGTTGGGTCTTGTTGATATTTGATATTAAAGGTTTTTGTTGGATATTTTTCACTTGGGGGTGTTATGATATTTACCATTTAAAGGGAAAAATTGATATTTCTTTCTAGTATAGGGTTTTTTTAAGTGTAGTTTTCGAATTTGAGATTCATTTTTTAGAATTAAGTAGTTATTGCAAAATTTGATATATTTTTTATTATTTTGGATAGTTTCAATTTAGAGTTTTTTGGACATGTAGATTTAGAAAAAGATTTTATCATTGCAATTGAAATTTTTTTAATAATGCAATAATTCTTGGATGTGTACATTTCAACTCTTAAGTTTGTTTTCCCGAATAAAGCATTCAATCTACTTGTTTTATGTATTTTCCATTTACGGGGGAGAAATAGAAAAAAAATCTTGTATCAAGGTTTTTTGACATGTAAATTTTAAATTTTGTATCTATATCTCTGAATAAAGCATTAAAGCTTTTTGTTTGATATTTTTCACTTGGGGGTTTTATGATATTACCATTTAAGGGGGAAAATTGATATTTCTTTCCAATATAGGGTTTTTTGACATGTAATTTTTGAATTTGAGGTTCATTTTTCCAAATTAAGTAGTTATTGCGAAATTTGATATATATTTTTATTATTTTGGATAGTTTCAATTTAGAGTTTTTTGGACATATAGATTTAAAAAATATATATATCATTACAATTTAAATCTTTTTAATAATGTAATGGTTCTTAGATGTGTACATTTCAACTCTCCTGAATAAAGGATTCAATCTACTCGTTTTATGATATTTTGCATTTACAAGGGAGAAATAGAAAAAATCCCATATCAAGGATTCTTGACGTGCAAATTTCAAATTTTGTATCTTTATTTATGAATAAAGCATTTATGATGAATATTGTCTTGATTACAATTTCTTTTATATTACATAGAAGATTACAAAAGAGAAAACATGTGGAGCCAAAGGCAAAATTAAGATACCCTATGGCTAAGCGACATTGCAGGGTTTAAGTAAGCTCATGTAGGAATCGAGATGGGATGTCCACTATAAAAAATGCATTAACAGAGAAGCAACTAAAAATCTTTCAAACGATGTATTTTGATCAATTTTTGCATGTCCACAACATTAGATTTTGATCAACCTATTTGAGTTCACGTTTATTACACGCCTTCACTTCAATTGGTTGACAAACATTAGCCTTTATCTTCCTCGAGATGTCAAATATCGAATTCAGGATACCTATTTCTATAGTGCACAACCGATCACATATAATAATCTGGAATATATATTCAAGGTGAAGGCATGAGGGGGATGATGATGGCAATGTAGTTAATTTGTCCCTACTTTATTGTCTTTATCTGGGGTTACTAAGGAACGACACTTGAAAATTGATATCCCAAAAGGTTCTCCAATTTGTTGATCATATAGATGGATTCAATGCAGATCCATAGGGAGAGAATTGGTTGATCATATGGATGGATTCAATGCATATCCATAGGGAGAGCGACTATGGCAAATGACATACTGATCCATATCCTATTGTATTAAGAGGTTATGTGCAGACCTCAATCCTAGTGAAAAGAAGAATGTTAATCTCGTTAAACAATATGGTTTCATAGGGTGCTTGTTTGCTTTCCAAATCCTTTGATTAACCATTTACTATTAACCTTATTATCATAGTTAACACAAGTGAAGATGAACCATTTATTTTTAATCTTCGTACAGGGTAATGGACATAAGGGATTATTGAAAAAAAGATCCCCACATACACTATCCCTGATAATATAGATAGGTACAATATTGTTCATAAGAATGTGGAATACAATTGAATCTAATTAGGTGATTGATTTTTTTATATGTCATGTTTATAGGATGTATGATTGTTCTTCATAGTAGACATCCCACTAATTCCTAGTAAAATGGTGAAAGACATTGCCGTCTAAAAGGACGAGGTGGTTGATGTCTGTCACGGGGAGAGTTTGACAAGGTACATACATAAATGTCCATAATGATTTTCATTTGGCTAATGAAAACGTTGAAAGACAATTTATTGTTTATATGTCCCTTCCTTAACCGACCACGTAATTAGATGTGGTAACTTGACATCACTTGAGGATTCCCTGACCAAACCTTTTTCCATACAAAAGGTATCATTATCTATTTTACCAATAAATTTGAAATTAATTTTTTATAATTATAATCATGCATTAACATTTTCAAATAGTTTAATTGTGCATGCCTTTTTTGATATATTCCCATCAGGGGTACACATTTGGATAAGGGTGTTATAGCGGGACTGTTTAAGGTATTAGAGTGTGTAGTGTTACCTATTGGCTTGTGTTGCGAGCGAGCATGGATCACATTCATAACATGTTTGATGTATTGTTGCTATGCAAGTATATCAACGACTTGTTTCATGTGCTCAAAGTTAAGGATATCAAACTCGAGGATAGTTTGGCGTATAAGGAGTGCTCAGTTTAGATCCTTGACCGATGAATCAAAGAGTTTTGATATAGGTATATCTCCTTAGTTAAAGTTCTTTGAAAGAATCACTGAGTTGAAGAAGCATATAGGAAGCCGAATAGGACATAAGGCAGTAGTTCCTATACTTTTTAAGTGAATTTTAGAGACAAATTTCATATGAGAGGTGAGGACTATAATACCCACAAGTAAGCCCAAGGGCATTCTAGTCTTTTTTCTTGTTTGAATTGAGTTAATAAATGTATTCCAAAGGGATGCACACCTATTTGAATTTTGAAATTTGTGATCGTGTATGCCCAACAGAATTTCCATAGTTAGGTGACACGACAAACACCCGTGTACTATAGGTATATGCTTGTATGTTGTGTCCAGGAGGAAAAATAAAAAGATGCATTAACCTAATTTTTTACTATATTTTTTTATGCATCTACTCATGTATCAGAGGCAGAGAGAGAGAAAAGGTTCTTGGTTATCAGAGGAAGTTGTCAATCTCCAAAATTTATTGTAGCCATGTGAAAAACTGCTTGTATGTTGAAAGACAACTTGTAGCTCAATTTTCTTTGAAAAAGATGTTATGACATGATTAGTTTAGTTCACTAAATATATTGATTATTATTGATGATTGAAAGCATGTTCTTACTAGACTATTCAAGTCATAAGATTGATAATCACGATCGTAACTATGTTAAAAAGAATGAGGCCATGTTTGATTAGTGTGCCGATTTTAATTTTTAATGTTATAAATGTTTACATGTTTATAATGATGATAAACTACTTTAGGCAATTTAGAAACTTGTTTGAGACCTATATATGTGTTGGTATTGACCTATAATGGGTAGAGGGCATAAAACGTCGTAGGTTTGCAACTCCCAAATCGCGACGCACATTTATGTATCTTTATACAAATAGGAAAACTTTGTAAGTAACGCTTCGTCTTGAGAAGAAGCATACACAATTTTGTGGTATGAGAAACACCCCCATGTATGTCTCCTTTGATAGTAGATGTCATGTTAGAATTTAGACATACTCATGTAGATAGTTAATTGACCATTTTACCCTTGACTAAACATAAGGAATGGAAAGAAGAAGGAAAGAAAGAAAATGAGATCTTAACAAGAAAGGCAAAGAAGTTAGTGATAAAAGAGGTGTCTGACTATATGGAAAATGACACAGACCCCAATCAAGTCAAATCTAGGTCAAAAATTAAAAAAGTTAAAAAAAATGATACATGTCCAAATAGTTACCAACTATGTGCATAAGTGGCAATGTACGTGACAACAATAAGGCTAAATACCTATGAGATGTATCATGCACTCGATGCCAAGGCACATTAGCCACTTAGCTCAACTCAGTTCAGGTTAGTTTAGTTTAGATGTGCATGGTAAAGGATTATGACATTTTAGATATTCCTCATGTGGTCAGTAGGATACATAACATACATACTTGTGGTAAGGGTCATCCTAGGATGGTTTTAGATAACAGTTTCGTAGCTAACGTATGTGTTAAGGGAAAGATTGTGGCCAGATTTCCCTATGTGACCAAGGTATCTCAATTAGTTATCCCATTAGATCACATGGCATGTGCCCAAGGCATGACAATAGTAGACACATAAGGTGTCATATGTTTTCACTAAGGCATTAGATATGCCAATTTCAAGGCATGAGGGTGCCGAGTTATGACCATGTCCAAATTCATAAGTGGAACACCCAATTTAGTAGTTTTATGCACTATTCAAGGTGTCGAGAGGTCACTAATTTACTACGTTTTTTCATTCATGCATTCTTTGTATGTTGTTTTGCAAATAGAGGTGAGTAGCAAGGGATGCGAAAAAGTCAACGATCCAGCAAACCAGCTGCATGAGGTGAGGGGCAAAAGTGTCATTTTGAATTTTTTTTGTATTTGTGTTTTTTATTATGCATATTAATATTCATTAGTTATTTTTTAGATGCATCATTTGTAATAATGTTAGAAGTTATTTCATACATTTAAAATATTTATCCAGATTTCACCTTTTCGCACACGTTAGTAATTATTATCATGTATTTATTCTTCTCTATTTTAACTAAGAAAGCAGGTTATGCATGCTCTGGGTCATATTCTATGTTGGAATATGTATCTAGAAAGGGTGTTACATGATTAAACATCACTATTACCATTAGAGTCATCTTTATCATCATCTACATATATCTTTTAATACTAACATACCTCAATAGAAATACACCCACCAAATTAATTATAATAATAAGTGTGATTATTGTTGTTAATGGAAACAATATGTTTTGTATTGAAAGTAGCAACCTGACACGTGTAGAGGAATATTTCTATCTCTCGTGCCAATCATTATTGAAATGTATACAAATATATATTAACAATAAAACTATGTACATAAACAAATACAAATAATGTGTACAACTTTATGTATAAACAATAGTATATCACCATGTAGTTGGGTATTATTTTATCTCTAATTTAAAATTGGTCAAAAGACTATTTCCCACCTAAGTTTCAATGTAAAGACAAATACACATCCGCAAGGTTTAAAAAACTCAAAAACCCACCCATGAACCAATTGTTGTTAAACTTTTATGTTAAAGCTAAAGGTAAAATTGTAACTTTTTCACCCTAAATCCCTAAGGTTTTTCTCCCTTCTCTGTCAATAGTGGTAGCCATCATTGCCATAGTTAGAGAGGGAGAAAACCCTAGGGATTTTGTGGGGTGGGGTGGTGGGGCGGGGAGGGGGCGAGGGTTGAAATGCAAGGTTCAAAACTCAAAGGGAAAAATGAGACAAAATTATATATTCCCCCCAAATCTCTAAGGTTTTCTCTCTTCTCCGGCAATGGTGGTAACCATTGTCACCATAGTTGGAAAAAGAGAAAACCCTAGGGATTTTTTTTTTTTTGGGGGCAAAATTATTTTTCAAAGTTATGGCTAGTGTTGAAATGTGAGTTTTCAATACTGAAAGGAAAAAATTAGATAAAATTATACATTTTAATATTATTGGTAAAATGATGATTTTACTCTTATCTCCAATATACAATTTTTAACAATAGTTGATCTATGAATAGGTATTTAATTTTTGAAGCCCTGCAAGTGTGTATTTGTCTTTAGATTAAAACTTTGGTGGGAAATAGTCCTTTGACCTTTAAAACTATTTACTCATATAGTAACATTCTATTATTTATGCACAAAATTAAGTACATTATTTTTACACATAACACTACTCATATATTAATGTATGAAACAAGGTGATTGATGTATTGTCTTAATTAACCATTAAATAATGCCCATGTTATGTTGGGTGGGTAGACAGGTAACTTGCCCTAACCTAACTTCAATTATATTAGGGATGATGTTAACCTTTTTTTATGTTATCTTTAATGTTTTTCTTTATCCGAAATATATACGAAAATGTAAAAATAGATAAATAAATAATTGTCTATCTCAAACTTTGGTTTAGTCGAATTCTAATTTGGATTAAGAAAAAATTCTACTAAGTAGTGTAATTGAGTTGAACCATGTTTATATTTCATAATAATACCGAAAAAAAAATTTGGGTCTAGGTTTTTCGTTTTTTTTTTTGAAATTATGATGTGGCTTCATAAAAAAATGTATGATGATATTTAAAAAAGCATTTCAACTAAGTTTAAACCTAACTATCCAAACCAAGTTCGAATAAGATTCAATTTAAAATCAATTTCATGTTTGAATTGAGTTTAAAAATAATTTAACTTTAGATTCAACTCTAAGTCAATTCAAACTCGATTATGTGAATTAGTTTGAATTTAATCTATTTATGAAAACAATAACAATTCAAATTTGGTTTATTTGATCTTAACTCGAATTAAATTGTGCCCTAAACCTAAGATATAAACTAACTCAATATGTGTTAAAAAGTGTCTAGACAATGCAGAAAAGATAAAACAAACCCATGTTATAGTTATAATTTTAATTCAATACAGATAATAAATTATTAAAATTATTTACACTAATAACATATATCATTTTGTGTGTGAACGGATTTTTATTTATTTCTAACTCTAAACATTCAATTATATAATGACACAATTTACCCAAAAAAATCATATAATAATACATTATTATTATTACATAAATTAATACTTAGAGATAATACAGATATTGATAATATTTACTAATATTCTATATCTAAAGCTTAACCTAAAATCCATTTTAGTTTTTTTTTCTTGTAATGTTTAATATCCTTGTTAGTTACCAAACCCTAAAATATTAGTTTTAGCAAACAATAAAATTACATGCTAAAACAATGAAAATAAATTTGTGCACAAATAATAATATATCACTATGTGATTGAATGATTTTGAATTAAAAATATAATAATATTCAATTACATAAGAATATGTCAATATTTATACCTTTTTGCATGATCATGTATCAAATGATAAGATTTTAAATTTAGTAGTTCGATCATAGGTCATACATGTCTCTTTAGGTTATATTTCAGGTAGGGGTATGTATCTGAAGAGAGATATTACATAGAGTTTGTGTACAATAATAATTATCAAGCAACCATCAAGATGGCTTCATATAAGGCTCTATATGGCAGAAAATATAAATCACCATTACATTGGGATGATATAGGAGAGAGAGATATCTTGACTTAGTTATTAGGACCAGAGATGACTTAGAGGATGATAGAGCACATAAGATTGATAAAAGAAAGGATGAGGCATGCTCAAGACCATCAAAAAAGTTATTCAAACCTATAAGCATGTGATATTAAGTACGAGGTAGGTGATAAAGTATTTGTTAAAGTAGCCCCTTACAAGCATGTTATGAGATTCGATAAGAAAGACAAGTTAACACCAAGGTTTGTGAGACTATTCAAGGTGTTGGAGCGTGTAAGGTTGTCTACTGGCTTGCGTTGTCAACGAGCATGGATCCCATTGATGACGTGTTTCATGTATTGTTGTTATACAAGTATATCAATGACCTAACCTATGTACTCAGAGTTGAGGATATCAAGTTCAAGGATAATTTGGCGTATGAGGACTGCTTAGCTCAAATTCTTGACCAGCGAGTCAAGGAGCTCAGATGTAGGTAGATCCCCTTAATTAAAGTTATTTGTAGGAATTATTGAATTGAAGAGGCCACATGGCAGGCTGAGCAAGACATGTGGCAACAATTCTCATAACTTTTTGAGTGAATTTTAGAGACAAAATTCATATAAAAGGAGGAGGACTGTAACATCCACAAATAAGCTTAAAGGCATTCTAGTCTTTTTCTTGTTTGAATTGAGTTAATAATTGTTTTCTAGATAAAGGCATAATTGTGTGTAGGGGCACACATAGTCATACATCATCGACAGAATTTGAATTTTGAGATAAGATCTAAATCACGATAAAATCGAATGATTTGAATAGTTCTACAGCATGACACATGCCCATGTGTACATAAATTAATACTTAGAGATAATACAAATATTGATAATATTTACTAATATTCTATCTCTAAAGATTAATGTAAAATCATTGTTTTTTTTTTTTTTTTTTTTTGAGGTTTAATATCCTTGTTAGTTACCAAACTCTAAAGTATCAATTTTAGCTAATAATAAAATTATATGTTCAAACAATGAAAACAAATTTATGCACAAACAGTAATATATCACTATGTGATTAAGTGATTTTGAATTAAAAATAAAATAATACTTAATTATATAATAGTATGTCAATATTTATATACAAATTTATATTTATTATTTGTGTAAATAATACTGTTATTTAAGGAATGGATTGGTGCTCCATAATATAGGCCTTCTTTTTAAATTCCCGTTAATTACTTATCCATTGACACCAACTTGCAAGGCTGTTGCTGCTTAAAAATAATGGCCTACAAAATTATCCCATATTAGAAACCTCCAAGTATTCGTTCAACGTTGGCAGTGTCGCCTCTATCTAAAAACGACTTGGATCATTAGCTTCTCACCAAGTAAATCTCAACAACATTTCAATCAAATCTCTTATAAACTGTTAAGAACTCTATTATTTTTTCTTTGACTGTTTCTCTTTGTAGAATTTGGCCGGACACAATCCACCACGGTGTCTAGTCTTCCGCATAAATTTATTTTTCTAGTTTATAAAAGTTGTAATAGAGATGCATATATAACCATTAGTGTTTATGTTGCTATTACAGAATCTGCTAACATGATGATTTGATTGAACATTTTAGTGTAGCAGTTCTTGTGAAGCGTAGCTTCTCTATTTGTTTTCTATTGTAGTGTTGCCACTTTTATTTGCAAGTGTACTCGTGGTAGATTTGTAATTTTCGTTCACTGCAAAGAGATATGAATTCTTGCTTCTAGTTTCCATTCTCTCTCTCCTCTGCAAATATCACTGATTAAATTGCCTCTTAATATGCAAGTTCTGAAGCTAAACCCATATGTGTTTCTTCTTAATGTTAAAAAGAAGACGAATGTGGTGATTGTTGTGATCTTCAGTCATCTATTAATGACAAGAGAAAAGAACTTTACCCTCACACAAAGTTAAGGGTTTTAGTGTGCTTCTCTTCATAGATGGCCAATAAGATTCTTCATTAAAATGATGAACGGAAAATTTCCTACATAGACAAACATTAATTATAGTTTTAATTTAATTAAATCAAATAATTAAATACTTTAATGATAGTTTACAGATAGATTTAAGTAACTAATAAAGACAAGTTTAGTATACGTATGTCATGATTAGTGTGGTATTTAAGGATTTTGATCCCATTGATGAAATCTATTATATATAAACTAGATACTCTTACTGAAACCATACAATATAACTTTATTGATTGAAAGTTATCTTTTAAAGAAGTTTCAGGAGCGAAAGATTAGTCATGCCAATGCAAGTAATCTCAACAACGTCACAAATTCAAAGTTTCAGATTATATGATGTTCCAAGTATTTTCATAATCCTAAAGTTTTTAATTCAATGTTTTATAGCCTACGTGTATATCCAGTGAAATTAGAATTAATGATTTAATGTTTGTTTATGTAAATAAGATCTTACATTTAAAATATTCAAATAGAGTGGTAATGAATTGGGTGCCTAGGCTGCTTAGGAAACAGACGCAATCTCATGATTTTTAAAACTACCTTTAACCGAATGCTCTTAACAAACTCTAGGCCCCAAAGATAACTATCACCTCTATATAAGACCGGCCCCCCATTTACAACAGACTCCCTCACAAAAATCTCAAGCCTCTTCAACATTCCAAGAAGCGCCATTGTTGCATAGAGTTTTTCACTTGAGAGATGGCACCAGAACTATTGCTCGTAGTAGAAGCGTTACTGTGTCTTCATCAATTTACAAGGAGGGGTAACTTGATAATCTTAACAAGGCTACCGCATGTCTTTATCTGCACATACCGCTTCAGCCAACATACCCAAGTAAATATCACTTTCTTGGATCAATTATGGTAGCTTAGATGAGAAATTTTGTGAAAGAAAATAACCACAGAAGTTTATTGATTCACATGTTCATTGCTTGCGGAATAGTTGGAATTGCTTTTTTGTGTATTGGTTTCTTTACAATCTGTGTAATAGGCTTAAGTTTTTATTTTTTGTTCTTGGCTTGGTATGTTTGGTTGCCAAGAAAACTATAGGGGAAATATAATTAGAATCCTTGTATTTAGAAGAATTGAACCTTTCTTATCTCCCTCTACATTTTCAGCCTTCCCTTCTGAAATTCTTTGTTCGGTTGTGATTTTTTCCCTTTTTCTTAAAGAATTCACATGAATGAAAATGATGGGGTTTCAAGGCATTTTTAAGTTTTCAGATTTCTTTATTTACAAACAATCTTGTTTGGTGTTTCATTTGAATTTCTTGAAACATTGTATGGTAGTAGGGATTTTCCTGGAGACTTAATGTATGTAAGTCATGTGCTTTACCAATCTTGACACTGCTACTGCATGTCTTTATCTGCACTTACTGCTTTTCCCAACATACCCAAGTAAATAAACTTTCTTGAATCAATTATGATCGCTTGGATGAGAGAAATTTTGTATAAGAATTGCTCATTTCTTGTGAAATGATTGGAAATTATGCTTTTGTGTGTGTCAATTTCTTTACAATCTTGAGTAATGTGCTTAAGTTTTTATCTTTTGTTCTTGGCTTGGTATGTTTCGTTGCCAAGAAAACTATAGGGTTAGATTCTATATCCTTGGATTTTGAAGAATTGAACTTTTCTGATCTCCCTCAACATTTTCAGGCTTCTCTTGTCCCTTTCCCTAAAGAATTCACAAGAATGAAAATTTTGTGGTTTCAAGACACTTTAAAGGTTTTCAGTTTTTTTTTTTTTTGAACAAATAATCTTGCTAGGTGTTTTATTTGAATTTCTTGAAACATTGTATGGTAGTAGGGACTTCTTGGAGACTTATTGTAATTCATGTGCTTTACTATGATATTTCAATACGCTAGATAAATCTCATATTGACAAAATATAATAAAAATGTTGAGTTTAGAGGTGCATCTCACATTGCTGAAATTGTTATGAGTTCTTTAAGATATCAAATCATCTTTTGGGTTGTAAAACCCAAAAGCCACCATAAATTATTCTAATATGTATAATAAACGTTGAATCCTATAGCAACATATGTTAAAATTGGACCAGACTATTAAACCTTGGATGCTAAAAATAGTTCTCCAAAATGAAAAACCACTCTGAAATTTTCCTAACCAAGTTTCTCTGACCTTATGTTGTGAAAATGCAGTGGCACAAGGATGATGCCCTTCTAAAAGGCGATAATGGAGGAGGTAAAAGACCAGGCCACACGCTTTTCCTGTAAAACAAATTTCCTACCATTTTTAAACAACCAGATACATATTTTTGGTGAATGCAACAGGGACAAAGAAAATATGTTTGTTAGCCTCCAAGCTTGAGGACAATCAAGGCCAATTCATCCAGTGGCCTAAGGTTCAACTGCTTTCATCGGTTAAATTTACTTGTCACAAATTCCAGTGACACATTTCCTACAAATACTTTCATCTTCACTGTCTCCTAGGTTCAAAAGCCTATTTTTGAAAAACCCAACAGGGTAACAGCTCCAGTTTACTGCCTACAGCTGCACCAACAAAGGCCTAGGGATACAAATATTCACTGTAGTGATTCTCTTTCTGGATTTTCTTCAAGTTTTGGGCTAAGATATAATCATATCACACCTTTTTCACTTAGCATTCCTCTTAATATCACCAAAATGTCATAGAAATGCAGCGAGGATACAATTGGTCACTTATTTTTCCTTTATTATCTTTTTATTTTTAGGAAGTTTGTTTAGTTAAAAATTACGGTGTTGTTTATGTTGGACATACACAATATCGCTTCATTTTACAATTGGTACCAGGAATAGAAAAACAAAACTTCTTAATCTCTTTATCTCTACTCCCTGCCAAATGAGGGAAAAAAAAAAGCATGCATACACA
Source organism: Mangifera indica (assembly GCF_011075055.1). NCBI lineage: Eukaryota > Viridiplantae > Streptophyta > Magnoliopsida > Sapindales > Anacardiaceae > Mangifera > Mangifera indica. Next base: position 20,507,600 of record NC_058139.1, on the reverse strand, counting down.
TATACCTGCAAATCAATTGCACCCTTAGGATCAGCTGCTTTTGCTAATTTTGATGAGGACTTTAAGTTGAGAATTGTGAGGCAAAAGCCGAACAGATTTGTTTTTATGATAACTAGTTATGTTGTAACATGATCCTTTCATTTAATTAAATAAGCATTTTTCTAAAATAGATGAAGAGGTTATCATAGAAATTCAACCACTCTTTTTCAAACCCCTATCCAAAATCAAGACATTCAACTACTCACACTTTACTTGAGCTATCTCAAAAAGTTACTAATCACATAACTGTAGAAGTAAGTTTCAAAAAAATAGGTCGAACCATGTTAAAAAACCTAACTAATTGCCTAATCCTCACTTCATTTAATTTACCTCTCACCATAAGAGATAATAAGATTAACCAATGCTTATCTTAAGGCTGAATTTGAATTGAATTAAATTGGTCGTAAAATTTGACTCAACTCAGCTTAGTTTAAATTTGAATCAAGTTTGAGCAAGATAAGTTTCAAAAAACCGACTTCACATCCATAACTCAAATTTGTAACTTAGATTCGTGGTTCAAAGTTCGCCACTCATTTACAAAATGACTTCCTTTTACCCATTATCGGAGAAAACGACATCATTGGTAAGGAGGAGAGATATAGAGACTAAGAAGTTTTGTTTTTCTATTCTTAATACTTGCTACAAAATGAAGCAATATTATTTATGTCCAACATGAACAACAGTGTAATTTTTAACTGAACACATTTCCTACAAAAAAAAAGATAAGAAAGGAAAAATGAGCGACAAACTACGACATCTTGGTGACATTACGAGCAATGTTAAGTGGAAAAGGCGTGATATCATTAATCTTAGCCCAAAACTTAAAGGAATTTCAGAAAGGTCATCTCTACAATGAAGATAATAAAGGAAGCCCTTCATTTTCTACCACGGTCTTGCTAGGCTATCTACATTTTTTCTTGTTTTCTTTATTAGCTATATATTTCTTCATAATTCCTCATAAAGATATCATAAAATGTAGAATTGAAAGCTGAATTTTGATTATTTTTCCTCGATTTTTTATCTGCACTGGCTCTTAGATGGATGGTTTTAATTCATTTTTCTCTCTGCATTTTACTAAAATGAGAAATTAATGACATGAAAATCTGCATTTTTAGAATTTTCTAAATGGGGTTTATTAGTCACAGATTCCATCCAAACAAGCTAATTTCATTGGTTCATGCTTTCAAAAACCTGCTGCTTAAAGAGCTGCTTGCTACCACTTTGTAATTCTATCAGAAGAAAATAGCCCAAGACAGTTGTGGCATGCCCTGTTTACAGCTGCTTATCCTCTTCTGTCTTTCCGCCATCTCAACCTCACACCTAAGCATCATGTTCCTAGGGACAGAGACCTTCAAGCTCTAAGGCTATCATAGTAATGCCAGAATGGTTACATCTAACTGCCTACTGGGCAAGCTTCCACTTTCTTAAGATGTACTTGTTGCAGTGTTACATAGAGCAGTACAATAATGTTGAACTCTCAGCCATGGATACGGCTGGATTCGAACAGAGCCGGTTCGAGCTCGAGCCCGAAACGAGCCAGCCCTAGCCAAGCTCGGGCTCCAGCTACTCATCAGATTTTTCAATTAAAAATTTTGATACAAAACGACATCGTTTTGACCAATATATATTAAAATCACGTCGTTTTAATAACGAAAAACGAGTCGAGCTGAATTTGAACCGAGTTCAAGCTTGACTTTCACAAGCTCAGCTATATGTAAACTGAACCGAGCCTCCAGCTCAGCTCGAATCCAGCCCTAGCCATGGACATGGGTACATACTCTTGCTTTATCCTTTTCCTTTTATACTATTGTTATAATCTAAGTCTAACAGATAACTTGCAAAATTGCAGACATTTTTTAATTGCTACTAAAGCTTAAAGTTAATCTTTTCTCTAACAGACTGTCTAGTTGGATAACTTTTCCTATTTCTCTGTATTGATGCAAATACTGGTGTGATTTAATGCAGCCTTTCCTGCTGTTAAAAAAATCGCTTAGATTCTGAAAGGAGATGGACTGGCTATTAACAAGGGTAGGAGGTCCCATTCTATTCATGTTAATTAACTAAAGATCCTTTAGTATTGAAACTAATTAGATTTTCATGTTGTGATGCTACAGAGGTGAAGATATCTACAGTGAACTCCAAGCAGGTTCATGGAGGTTCTTTCATTCAGAAACCTATGGTTGTACTGATTAATTAGCTTCCTTCTTGTATTTCATTAGTTAAAAGTTCTAATTCTTCATCCATCTTACTGGGTTTTCAGATCCAAATTATTTTGGGGAAGGCTCAGAATTTGGACAAGATCACAACTGCTGCTGATGGTGCCACAGCACCTAATGTGGAATCTGCTAGGCAGGCCTGACCCAGCAGTTGCTTAAGAATTCCCTTTCTTTCTTTTCCAGTTTATGTAAGTGTTTCAACATATAGGAGAAAATAATTTTGTAATAGATGAACCCTACACTTATGCTTTTATGCTTCTATTCATCAATTAAAAAGTCAAAATTTCTCAGCAGCTTTGTGGAGAAAGTGATTTGCATGGCATCTCAGAATCCTAAACTTTTATATGACAAGAAGAACAAACAAAACCATGCAATACCTTTCTCAGGTCAGCTTTTGGTGGTAGTCCCTCATGGTAGAAGCTTGGCATTGGGTTCCCCATAAAAGATAAACTCTTTCTGAATGGCTTGACCGCCACCTCTATCTCTTCCTTCAAATATTAAGATCTGGAAGAAGGTCAAAGTAACAAGATGGGTCAGAATCATCCAACTCAGAAAAGCCAACATAACTGAAAGTGGGAATACAAAGTAAAGAATTGCATGATAATTAATTTCCACTAAAAATCATTAGAAAGAGAGATTTCTAACTATCCTAATTTGCATGAGAGCCATACCTTGGTCCTTGCTTCACTCTGGCTTTTCTCAGCTTCCATTGCTTTATGTTTCTCCTCTAATTTTGAATAAAACTAAAAAAAATGCAACATAATAGATACATTATATATGAAAAATCAAACTACAAGATTCATGTTGAATATATATATATATATATAAAGGCAGTACCTCCTTCTGTTTCTCTGCATGTTCTGAACATCTAAATGGAGGAGCTGCAGAAACAGTCATCCTGGACTTAATAGTCCTTGAAGATGCTGCAGTTCTATGCATAGTGAAAAGATAACATGAATTTTGAAAAGAAAGAGAGTGGAGAGGCAATAGAAAGAACAAGAAGGTATAGAAGAATAAGATATCAAACAATGATTCCTGGGGATCAAAGGATATGAGTAAGCTACAGAACAAGAATCTTCCTCATCAGGGTGCTTCTTGTTCTCGGGTTGCAATGGCATCCTCAGCACCATAGGTGGCTGGACCCAAAAAAATGAAGCTAATAGGTCAGCTATAAACAATTACTTCATCCTGAATTTGTCAACTCTATGATTTTCAAATAAAACTTTGCAAAACTTTTAACCAAATGAAAAATTTACAATTAGACAGCAAATGCAAGTGGCTCATGGCCTGCCATGAGATTTTTTTTGATATGTTAGTAAGGTTTTAATATTACCAGCAGTCACAAATGATCTCTGCACTAAATTTATGGTAATCATCTCTTAAATTATGGTCACATTAGATGGTCCAATATCATGTTGACACAATAAAACCTCAATTTTCAAGGCAATGAGGAAAAGGAATACCTAAGCATACTCATATAAGAAGTAATCATAATGTCACTAGTCCTTAAGCTCAATAGTGTTTGACACAATCCTTCTATATCCACTATGTTATATATTTTAGGTTATCTATTGTCAAAACAAAAACCAAAAAGAGGAAAAAAACAATAAAAATATATACAAGCCACTTTATAGTTTACAAGGACAATCAATAGAGACACAAAGTGCAGCTAGGGTGATAAAGCAAAAAGGAAACAAACAATTTAGTTGATGCAAGACTAGAGAAAGCCTTCATGACAAAGTCTATTATCTTACAGGTTTAACCAAGCCGTTCCATACATGAGGCCTTGAAACTTTAGCTAGAGCAGCACCATACTTTAGTTGAACAAGAATGAGGAATTCACAACATTGATTTGAGAACCACCACTACACATGCACATTGAGTATGGATGTTGTTGGATGTAAAATGCTTAAGGTTAAGATGTTATTATTCATTAATTCTGATATTGACCTTATAAACCATGGGAGAACAATAAATTTCCTTGAATAATATTGTGGAGAGCCACATGTTTCCAAAGAGAAAGACTTAAGCCTTTGGGGTGCTCGAGGAATTGGTTTTAATGATAAGGTAGAAAATATGACAGAAACATTTGGAAACTGACTTCTAATTCAAAATAAGAGTAATCAAAATTATCATATTTAATCAGGCAAAAAGAATTATTTTTGGTATCTGTTGTCAATCCCTAATAGCAAATAAATTTCCAGTTTGCAAAAATTCATTTCATCCTGGGCCTTTGCAGCTATCTACCAAATGGTCTCATTTCCAGAAGAACACTCCATTAAAAATACAAAGGTAATCACTCAATAAAACTCATTTTAGTGGCAACTAAACATATATAATGATTTTACTTAAGGTAAAAGTAGATTACCTGCAGTAATAAAAGATATTCAAGCTTGACCAAGCAAAAAGACAATGTGAAAAAGGAAAAATATTAAGAAAAAATGAACAACAAAGTCTTTGACAAGCTCAAAATACAGTTGATTGATCCTACAAGAAAAAAACAGTGACAAACAGAATCATTTTCCTTCGTAAAACTGGATGGTCAAGACAAATAAAAGAAGAATAATTAGATAAATGAGTCTGCTCAAACTAATAATCATGAAAAAATTCCTACCAAACAACCAGATTATACTCTAAAAAGCAATTAATTAACTGTGTAGGGACCCAGTCAAACAAGAAGAAATGAGTTTACTTTCAATTAAAAAAAAAAAAAGAGAGAGAGAGAAAAGAAAGGCACGACCAAAATTGAGAAATGTTACCAAAATTGAAAGAAAACATTCCAGAGTACATATTTGAAAAATCATCAACTACAGAATTGATTCAAAATTCAAGCCACCCAATCTTTAGTTGGTCACATTTAATAATAAAAATTGCACAATAAGGAATCGAACTTATAAACAAACGTGTACCATGTTAAAAGCTCACTCATTTATCTGTGGACACACAAAATACAGAAGAATTATCCAACTTAAAAAAAGCATTAAATCTATGACCCAAACTGAATCCCATTCTGACCCAGAATATATTTACTCACAATACTGCAGAAAACAATTTAAAAACATGAAATTTCTGCCCACTACGAGTATGATATCAATCTTGAAACTTGAACTCAACAAAGATAAAAAATATCAAATTTTAAAACTTTTTCCCGTGAAGAAAAAATGCTTGCGGTGATAAGACACCCCAAAAAAACAAATCCCAGAAGCAAACAGACAACATTAACAGATCGGTTGGCAACGGAATGAAAGAATCATTGAAGCTACATTGCATGCATGGTGATGATAAACAGATAAAGAATTAGAAAAGAGAGATAAAGAATTTCAAACAAGGTAAATCACTCACGGTCTTGATCAGATCTGTAAAGAGAGCAGAAGTGGAATATGGAAAATGGAAAATGGAGCTGTGTGTGAATCGGTTGTCTCTCTTTCAAACCGGAGTTCCTTTTATACCAGGCCAAAAGACTTATTCCCACCCATGGTTTGGCGCTAACCCAAACTTATACATAGTAATTTTTTAAAATTCAAATATCTACTGTTTATTAATTTTGATTGTTATTATCAAGAGTAAAATTGTTATTTAGTTTTTTATTTAAAAAATAAAAAAATTATCTTATTTTTCTTATCTTAGTTTTAAAACCTAATAATTCTCCCTCTATTTTTTTCAAGTTTAAAAACTAACCTCCTTCTTCCCCAAGTCTAGGTTTTATTTAGACTCTTATATTTTTTTCTATATAAAGCCATCCCTAGCCTTTTCAAAAATTTCAATTTCACCCCCTCTTTAACTTCGACATCTAAATCACCGGCAATGTCTTTCTCCCTCTATCTCCAGCAACTAAGACCGAGTAGATGTGACTTCCCCTTCACCTTCTTCCCATTTACATCTTGCCTGACACAAAATTTTGGTAAAAATTGAGTGAGAAATCTTACTCGATTTCAACCACAAAAGCTTTGATTTGGCTTCGTCGTTAACCATTGACACTCTATCTCCCTTCAATTTCGACAAATTGAAGGAAGGAGATGTTGTGTCGTCGTCAACCACCGAAGGAGAGGTCGATGATGATGTGAATTTGTCGACAAAGTTGAAACCCTAAGCTTATTTCACATCGATTCAGTCAACTTTGGCTTTGTATTCGGCCTTCGTTATATGTCCATTAATTCAAGAGTTTAAGGTGCACCAACAGAATGAACAACGACGTTGGAAAGCAAGGGGCAACAGAAGAAGAGAAGGGAAAGTGAAAGTTTCAAAGAATGGGGCGATAGTGTAAGAGTAAAAAATATGGGGGGTTAAGTGAAGGTTTCAAAATTATAAATATGTAACCCTAAAAATGGGGGGGAGGCAAAAATGAATTTTGTAAACGTAAAAAAATTAATTTTAAAACTAAATTATGGGAAAATTGCTAGTTTTTAAAACTAAAGGGGAAAAAGGAGATAATTTTAATATTTTTTAGATAAATTCTATAAATAACAATTTCATCCTTGACAATAATGACCAAAATTAACAAATGAGTAGGTATTAGATTTTCGATGGTTAGTAGGTGAAAAGTTGGGTTTGCATCAAACCTTGGGTGGGAAATAGTCATTTGGCCTTCATAAAATTGTTCTATCCTTGTTTCTCGTTGGTGTTAACTATGTTAAGTCATAGATAGATCTAGTAGACGAAGGGATGATTTTTAGGATTATTGCTTTTTTTTTTAAAAAAAGGCCAAAAAGACTTATTCCCACTCAAGATTTGGTCCATTCTCAACCTCTTATCCATTAAATTTTAAAAACTTAAATAATCACTCGTCATTAAACAAATATATTTAAAAAACTAAAATTTTATCTCATCCCCCCCACCCCCTTCTATTTGAAAAACAAACAATTTTCCCCACCAAAAGTTTGAAAAGTTACATTTTTCCCTTATGGTATTTTTCTCTTTCTTTAACCATCTTCTTTGTTCCAATCGACAACCGACCCTTCCCACCCATCTTCTTCTCCCTCTCAAGAGAGTCTGTCAGCAGTTGAAGACAAATCATCTTCATTTGATGAAGAGACAAAGATGATTTGTCTTCGTCTCTTTAGGTGGCCGAAGACAATTCATCTTCGTTTGCATCTTTAGGCGATGGGGAGATGTTTTGGATGAAGCACGACAGATCTTTGGCGAAGCCACTTTGATTCATCACGATCATGGTTGCTTTGCAGTTGTGTCTTCTTTCAAGAGGTGAGAGGAAGCATCGACAAATGGGAGGTCGGCTGGAGAATGGTCGTTAGAGAAGGAAGGGAAAAAAATGAAACACTAGGGGGCAAAGATAACTTTTCAAACTTTTGGGTGGGGGAAATTGTTAAATTTTTAAATTAATAGGAGAAAATGAGATAAAATTTTAGTTTTTTAATATTATTAGTTAAATGACATTTTTACCTTGTAGCTAACAATAAGTTCTAAAAGAAGTTAGATAACTAGTAGGTATTTAGGTTTTCGAAATTTAAAAGAGTGAGAGTTTAGGAATAAACTAAACCTTGGGTGGAAATAAGTCTTTTGGCCTATTAAATAAATTCTGTTTTATTTTTTTATAAGACAATTTGAATATTTAAGTTTTATCGTTCAAACTTTCAAAACTCTGTTAAAAATATTAAACTTTTATTAGTTTTTATAAGAAGTATCAAATTAATAATATTTCTTTTCAAATAAAATGAAATAAATAATCTTAATTGTGTTTGTTCGATATTTTCAATTGAAAATTCTTGAAAATTTGATCTCTTTTATGAAAGATTTTGAAAGTTCAAATTCTTTAATTAGAAAATCTCAAATTTCGGTTTAAGTTTTGCAAGTTTTCAAATAGTGTTAGCCTCGTAGGCTCTCACGAGGTAAGGAGCAAAGAGTCAATTTTGAAACTTGTTGGACTCATGGGATCACGAGTCGGGGGCAAAAAGCCACTTTTTAGAACTTGAGAGGATTGTGGGATCATGGAGAAGGGGGAAATGTGGGTTTTGAAATAGTTCCCACCTCTTGAAATTATGAGTTTAGGGTTAGCAGCTAGTTGATGATTTTCATGAGGGGCCTTTCTACTATTTGCCATTAAAGGGTTTTGTTCGATATTTTTCACTTGGGGGTTTTATGATATTTACCATTTAAGGGGGCAAATTGATATTTTTTCTATTATAAGATTTTTCAACGTATAGTTTTCGAATTTGTGGTTTCTTTTTCCAAATTAAGTAGTTATTGTGAAAATATATATATATATATATATATATATATTTATTTATTTATTATTTTGGATAGTTTCAAGTTAGGGTTTTTGGACATGTTGATTAAAAAAAAAAAAATTTATCATTACAACTGAAATCTTTTTAATAATGCAATACTATTCTCATGACTTTGATAAGGATCTTGCGTATCATTGATGAACTTGTGATAAGAATGAATATATACATATATTGGAGCGGATGGCGTGTTGTTTGATAAATTAGCTATGGATGCGATATTGAGTAACACGAGTAAGGGTATGATTTGCGATTGCTCATGACTGTATACGTTGTATAGTTGATTTGTAAGCTATAATTCTTGCCCTTAATTCATCGTATAGTATGGAATTATCTGTAAGGTGCATGAAAACATATAAGGATCATATAGATTGTGAAACTTAAGGTTCCTCAGTTTACTTTTTGGGTTGGACACAAGATTATGTGGTATGGGACACATGCCCGTGTGCATGAATTCTAGATATCAGATTGAGTTTTCCAATGATCCGACAACTATTAGACACCATTGATAATTGAGCAGTCAACTGGGCACTAGGTTCACTTGTGTATGACATTTTCAAGACCATGTGTGGGGTGAAATAACTAAAATACTTTGAGAAGTAAAGCAATCAAAATGAGTTATGTTTGAAAATTATGCTAATTATAGAAAAAATAATATATGCTCATGTTAGGAGACATACACCTCCTTGTGTATAAGTGATTTGGTTTACACGAGGACAGGTTATGAGGAAAAAAGGTCGTGTATAATTTACTAGGTTAACATGCCTGTGTTTAAGAAGCAACATGCCCATGTATATGGCACAGTAAAGCAACATGCCCGTGTCTAATGTACAAGGAAGATACATGCCTATGTATCTTAGATGACACGTCCGTGTATAAAGGGCATAATAAAGAAAGATAAAGGAAACTAGGCTAAAGGTTTATGGGTTGTTCTAAGAGGCAGTATAGAAATCTTGAGTATATAGTAGTACCTAATGTGCCGAAGAGATAAGACTTTGGAGGGGTGTGAGATATGGTTAAGGTGAAAGCTAAGTTGAGCTAAAGATGACATGAGGCTTGAGATACAAGCATGTTAGACATGTTAAGATCATTACAGAAGGGCATTATGTGTACATTTTTCCTACATCGCCTATAGTAAAACATTGTACTCGTAGTAAGATACTTGTTTGTAGTAAAGCCCAAATGAGATATGTTCAGATGTAGTGGATTAACGAGTGTTCACATGGCCAATGTGTCAAATCTATGTATTCAATCTAGTTCAATCGACCTAGTATATAATTATGAGACACAACTTCTAGATGACGATGCTTTTACAAATAAATAATATGTCACATCATATAGAAGTCTAGGGGAGTGGTTTCTTTGTGAACGAGTGAGACAAAGTTGACCTTAGAGATGATATGGCACACTAATTAAGAATTCAGGGAGTGCTTCTTTAGTGGTCGAAAAGGTCTTAGTTTAATTTGAGAATTATAATGTATAGCCTAAAGGTTCTTGAGAGTAGTATGAGTATAGTTGTAAGATGTAAGACCCAATATCATCCTAATGAGAGTATAGAGATAAACTCCAGATGACAAAGTTAATATGGGTTAAGACAAGGGCAATTTAGGAAACAAATAAAAGTTTGTAATAGAGTCTCTAACTTATTGAGTGTTATCACTCACTCTCCTACTTTTATGTGTAGGTATAAGTGATTGTGATGGTTATGGGTAAATAGTGGTCAACCGACATAGAGCAATTGAGGGCATTTTTGTCTTTTCAAGATTTTATCAATTTATGTATTTCAGTTATCTTTATGCTTTGGCTACACACACCATGTTGATGTTGTTAATATTTTTGTGTTGCAAACATCTTTTGTACACTTCTAACTATTACGTTTTCAGAAGGATATTTTTGTAATTTTTATTTGATTTATGATTAATGTTTTATTCAAAGTTCTATATCATTTATTTATGTTTTAAAAATTTATGGATACTAAAATAGCTTATTTAGTAACATCTTCCTCTAGAGGACTATACATATGAATAATATGTTACAATATTACACTTTTAATTCTAAACATATAATAAATTAATAAAATTATGTGTACTAATAATAATAATAACTATTTTATATAGTGATATAATATTTTTAATACATAAATTAATGCTTATTATTAATACAAATATCATTAATAAAGACTAATATTCTATCTCTAAAGATTAACTTAATTTTCTTGTTAGTTACCAAACTCAAAATATCAGATTCAGTGAATGGGTTAGTGCGAAGCCTGCCATCAAATGCCTAATGGATTAGTTGGGCTTCTTAATATGGCCTTTTTAACCAATTTCCCTTCCAAGTTACAAGGTTGTTCCCTCTTACAAATAACGACCTATAAAATTATGCCAAATTAGAAATTTCCTGTAACACCTTATTTAAGAAGCATACCCCTAGTGATAATTATCTTGATATGACATGTTACTTGTGCATATATACAAAAAAAAAAAAATTAAAGCAACAATTTAATGAAAATAAACCTTATACCTTTATTGAAAATTAATATGTGTGCCCAGAAATTGTTCTGAAATTAAATTCAATACTTACAATAATAATATTAATCCATTATGTATTAACCCTATAAAAACATTGATTGCAACCATAAATTTATAAAAGAAAATAATGATAACCGAATACAGAACTTAGTGCACTAATCCAGCCACCTTCTTGTCTGCCTTACTGTTTTCCCTACCTGCAAAACCCAAAAATAAACATGTGATTTGTAATATTGAGTAGACAATTGTAGTTAATGTGATTTTCCTCATGAAAATTCTTGATAGAGTCTTACCACCCCCACTCGTCCCTAAAGCACTTAGTCGGATACCGAACTTAAGTGCCTTCTATGCCTTCGTATTAAATGGGGCATCTATCTTAGATACCTCTTACATCTATATATATCAAATTTAAACATCTGTCTCAAATGTCGTTTACATCATCACCACGTATTAGATTAATTCCCATGTCCTTTTATTTGAAATCGAGACATCTCATCAATCGGCTCACACATTCTCAAGATCAGAATGTCTCATCAACTAGCTCCCAATGTGACTCATAATTACTTATGCTCATAATTAAGACTACCTTTTTTAGCTTGGTCGTTTACGAACTCTTATGGGCATTAAATTTGTCCCCACATTTATGAATAGTGCTAACTTTTCCTTCCTAAGATTCAACTCGAATGTGAAAAGGTTGACATGGATGCATTATGGTCTGTTGGAGCGTATTTTAATAGCTCCAAGTGCACCATAACATGTGGGGGTGCGCACATAGCACACTAACCCAAAGCATGCATGGCTAGCATGCTACAATACCTAGTATAAATTTTTTCACGTGAATTTCATCTCTCGCAAGTGCACAATGACACACAGCTTTGAGCTTTCACACATTCAACGTTCATGGAGCATGTTTGGCTTACGCGATACACGTCTGGTGTGCGCACTACGTGGCTGCCATGTGAGTTGCTCATAGACGATACTTCTATAGGTGCACGTCCAACACCTCGATGAACCCCAAGCGTGCTTAGGCTACTAGCCTAGCTCTTGGCTATGACAAGTGGTAACCCAACCATGGCATAGCCGTGCAATTCTCATATGTAGGTTCGTCTGTTGTCAACCACCCCATTCCGCTGTCGACTTTTGGTGATCAAAGAAACTCAATGGTCCTAACATCTCTAACCATTCATTACAAATCCTTATCTTACACATTTCCTTGTTCACACACCTTATATACATATATATATATATATAATTGGATAGGCATACACAATCTCTGAATACGGGCATATGAATACAATTTAAAAGCAAAATTTGAGTAATAAAATGTAGTATCAAATAATAGAGAAATGACCAAATTGCCTTTTAAATTTTGCCGAGGTATTACACCTCCACATGTTCATTCATCATTGATAGCCTCTGATCATAAACTTCCCACCAAGTAAATCTTGACAATATTTCTCGTTATTTCCCAGCATCCTAAAGAAACAATCTGAGAAAAAATAATAGAGAATTTTTTATAGTTTATTAGAGAAAATACTGTTGTTGACTGTCCACACCCTTTCTTTTGACACAACATGTATGACATGACTTGCAAAATTGTAAGTTGTACCAAGAGCTTTGGGATAAAACCTACAAATTAACCGTTAAAAATAATAAAAAATTATAAATAATGAAAGAAAAAATTGGCCTATCAACTTGTTAAGGGTTCATGAAGACATGGACTGAGACTTTGGATCGTGCCATGGGCCTAGCCAAGCTTATTACCATGTTTAAGTGATTAATAAAAATTAACATAATAAACTTACGTTATGATATGGGTTGACAAATTAGTGTGAGACTTGAAGGTTATTGAACTTTTGGCTAAGTACCCTCTCTAAAACCCATTTAGTATAGTTTTGAAAGTAGTAGACTAACCACTTCGATGCAGGTAATCTCAACAACATGACAAATTGAAAATTTCAGATTGTATGACATTTTATAATACTAAAGTTTTCAATTTTATGTTTTATAATTTATGTCTATATCTTGTGGAATTAGGATTGAATGATTGATTATGCGAATAAAATCTTTCATTTAAAAGATAGAAACAAAACGGTAATGAATTGGGTGCATAGGCTTTCTAAGAAACAACTGCAACCTCATCATTCTTTTAAACTACCTTCTATCGATAGCTCTTGCTCTCTTTAACAAACTCTTGGCCCTAAAGATAACTGTCACCACTATATAAGAGCAGCCCCCCATCACAACAGACTCTCTTACATAAATCTAAAGCCTCTCCGGCTTTTCAAGAAGCTAGTGTTATTGTAGCATAGAGTTTTTTTACTGTAGAGATGGCACCAGAACTATTGCTCATAGTAGGAAAGGTTACTGTGTCTTTATCAATCAACCAAGAGGAGTAACTTGATAACTTCTTTACCAATCTTGACACTGCTACTACATATCTTATTTTCATATACTACTTTGCCCAATACACCCAAGTAAATTCTTTTATGTGTACTTTACATTCTTGTGTCAGGCTTAAGTTTTCTGTTCTTGGTTCTTCGATTGGTATCTTTGGTTGTTGAGAAAACTATAGGGAAAAGAAAATAAGCTCGAAAGGTTTATTAGTTTCTTTATCCTTGGATTTAGAAGAATTGATGCTTCCTTATCTCCTTCTACATTTTTAGGCTTCTCTTAAAAAATTTTTGGTTTAGTTTTGATTTTTCCCTTTTTCTTGAAGAATTCACAAGAATAAAAATTATGGGGTTTCAAGATATTTTAAAGGTTTTCAGTTTTTTCCTTTAACAAATGATCTTGCTTGGCGTTTTATTTGAATTTCTTGAAACACTATATGGTAGTAGTGATTTTCTTGGAGACTTAATGTAATTAATGTGGTTTACTATGATAGTCCAATACCCTAGTGAAATTTCACATCGGTAAAACACAGTAAAGATGTTGGGTTTAGATGTGCATCTCACGTTACTAAGATTGTTGTGAATTCCTTGAGCTATCAAGACATCTTTTGAGTTGTAAAACTCAAAAGCCATGATAAACTTTGTTTAATCTATATAATAGACGTTGAGTCCCATAGCAACATATCTTGAAATTGAACTAGACCATTTAACCATAGATGTTATAAATAGTTCTCTGAAATGAAAAACCACTCTAAAATTTTCATACCAAGTTTCTCTGATCTTATATTGTATTCCAGATGAACATACAGTGGCTCAAGGATGTTGCCCTTCTGAAAAGAGACAATGGAGGAGGTAAGAGGCTGGGCCATACCCTTTTCTTGTTATACAAATTTCCTCTCATTTTTAAACAATTAGCTGCATGTTTATGGTAAATGCAACAGTGATAAAGAAGGTATGTCTGCTAGTCACTAGGGTTGAAGACAATCAAGGACAATATGTATACCTAAGGTTCAACTGCTTTCAATAGTCAAATTTACTGGTCACAAAATCTAGTTACTCATTTCCCACAAATGGGTTCATTTCTTTCACTGTCTCCTGGATTGAAAAGCTTATTTTTGAGATATCCAACAGGATCATTGCTCTACCTTACAACCTACAGCTGCACCAACAAAGACCTGGTGATACAAATATTCACTATAGAGATTATCTTTTTGGACTTGGTCATGGTAATTGGCTCAGCATGGTTTGGTTTAAATTTGTTTAGTTTGATTTTGGATTGAATTCGAGCTAGATGAATTGGATCAACTTTTAATTCAAACCGAACTCAAGTCATAGAATGTTCGGATTGAGTTTGACTTGAATTCATCGTTAGAATTCATAGCTCTAGTTTGACTTAAATTTATAGTTTACATTTGTGATTCAAATTTGTAACTTAGATTCATGTTTCAAAGTTTGCGAGTCATTTACAAAATGACATCATTTTAACTTTTACAAGATAAAACGATGTTGTTTGGCAGGGAGGAGAGACAGAGAAACCATTAGTTTTGTTTTCCATTCCTAATACTTATTGTAAAATGAAGCAACATTGAATATTCACAACAAAAATAATAGCACTATATTCTTTAGCCAAAAAAACTTCCTACAAATAAAAAGATAACAAAGGAAAAATGTGTAATATCCTTGGTCTAATAGCCCAACCCACTGTCAAGATATCGTCTACTTAGTCCATCATGACTTTGCTTCTAAGTTTTACAAGCCAAAACATATCTTGAAGGCTTAAGAAGTTCAAAGATCATTTAACCAGTCAAATTTTCTCATTCCCAAATAATGTGGGATGGACAAATAGATCAATATATCTCTCATGTTTTGTTTATTTGAAATTTGTCTAAGGGTATCACATACACCCTCCTTACAGGACTTAACATCTTAGCTGAGGTTTGCCCTACCATTGCTCAAGAAGACACATAGAGCCACTCTAATACCATTGTAACATCTTTGGTCCAATAGCCTTGCCACTATCAAGATATTGTTAAGTTTGGATACATAGTCTACTATGGTTTTGCTAATGGGTTTTGCAATCCAAAAGGTATTAACTAGTTAAATCTTCTCATCCTCAAGCAATGTGGGATGCATAGATAGACATAACATCTCTCTCGTGCTTTGTCGCTATGGAATTTTCCTAGAGTTATCACAAAATGAGTGACAAACTATATCTTCACTTCATTCCTATGACATCTTGGTGACATTATGAGTAACATTAGGTAAAAATGGCATAATATGATTATATCTTAGCTCAAAACTTAAAGGAATTATAGACATGATAGTTCGTGTCATCGGATCGTGTTTGTATTGTACCAATTTGGGTTTTTTGTTAAAGACCTTCAATTCTAGCCCGATCTGAATTAGATTCATGTCAAAAAATTTTAACCCTAACCCAACTCTTAAATATTTGAGTTGATCCAACTCGATCCAAATTGACCTGAAATTATCTACTATTTTACTTTCTAGGGTGTTTTTACTATTTTAATTTCTTTATCGAATTACCCCAATCTACTAATAAAACGTACAATATAACATTTTATCTTGTTTACAGATGGTCTAAAAATTACATACTAAGACTTTTAAAACATATTAACAATCTAACTAACCATATCACATTTTGACTACTTAATAATAAATAAAATATTTAAATAAAAATTTAAAAAAAATAATATGAGTAATTATAACTATATGTAATTTGTAAAGATTTCAATTATTGTTGATATTGTCTTTCAACATTTTTATAATTTATCTCTAACAAATTCTATTAAAGTAATATTTATCTAAAATATTCGAATCTATTTGGGTTGTATCGGGTTACTTTCTTGTGGACCCTAACACTATTCGATTTAATTTCTGAGTTGTATTGGGTTGACCTAAAATAAATTTTGTGTCAAAAAATTTTAATCCTAATCCAATTTTTTTCATATCATGTTATGTCGGGTTAGCAAGTCTTATTGAAAATTGTTAGCTCTAAGGAATTCTAGAATGATAATCTTCATGATGAAGATAACAAAATAAGCCCTTCATTTTCTACCACAATCTTGCCAAGGTATCAACTTTTTTTCTTGTTTTCTTTATTAGCTATATATTTCATCACAATTCCTCTAAATGGTTTCATAAAATGTAGGATTGAAAGTAGGGTTGGATTTGAGCCGAGCCGAGCCAAGCTCGAGCTCGACTCGATCTGCATGGAACTAAGCTCGAACTCGAGCTCAGCTTGTTTAAAAAGAGCCAAGCTCAAACATTTAGCTAGTTTGTTATTAAAATGATATCGTTTTAATATATATTAGTCAAAATGACGTTGTTTTGTATCAAAATTTTTAAGTTCACAAGCTTAATGAGTTAAACACCCCAAAACTCAAGCTCAAGTTTGTTTGAGTTGAGTTTGTTTCAGACTTGTTTGAGCCGAGCTTGACTCGAGATCTAACAAACTCGGTTTAAATTCAACTCTAATTAAAAGCTTAATTTTGATTTTATATATAATATATATATTATTTTTTATCTGTATAGGCTCTTAGATGGATGGTTTTAATTCAATTTTCTCTCTTCATTTTACTAAAATGAAAAATTAATGACATGGAAATCTGCATATTTTCTAAATGGGGTTTTGTTTAATCTTATTAATATGTACTTGTTGCAGTGTTACATAAAGCAGTACAATAATTGTTGTAATCTAAGCCATGGACATGGTACATACTGTTCCTTCATCCTTTTCCTTTTATATTATTGTTATAATCTAAGTCTAACAGATAACTCGCAAAATTGCAGAGATTTTTTAATTACTACTAAAGCTCAGCCTTAATTGAATTAATTAAGATAAATATTTCATGATGGTCGTTCAACTGGCACTACTAGCAGTTACAACTTGTTACCGGTGAGGCTGTTCCCGCTTGAAATAACGGCCTACAAATAGAGTGGTAATGAATTGGGTGCATAGGCTGCCTAGGAAACAAATGCAATCTCATGAGTCTTTAAAACGACTTTAACTGAATGCTCTTAACAAACACTAGGCCCCAAAGATAACTATTACCTCTACATAAGATCAGCCCCCCATCACAACAGACTCCCTCACAAAATTCTCAAGCCTCTCCAACATTCCAAGAAGCGCCATTGTTGCATGGAGTTTTTTACTTGAGAGATGGCACCAGAACTATTGCTCGTAGTGGAAGCGTTACTTTGTCATCATCAATTTACAAGAAGGGGTAATTTGATAATCTTGACACTGCTACTGCATGTCTTTATCTGCACATACTCCTTCGCCCAACGTACCCAAGTAAATATCACTTTCTTGGATCAATTATGGTTGCTTAGATGAGAAATTTTGTGAAAGAAAATAACCACAAAAGTTTAATGATTCACATGTTCATTTCTTGTGGTATAGTTGGAATTGCATTTATGTGTATTGGTTTCTTTACAATCTTGTGTAATAGGCTTAAGTTTTTATTTTTTGTTCTTGGCTTGGTATGTTTGGTTGCCGAGAAAACTATAGGGGAATTGAAGCTTTCTTATCTCCCTCTACATTTTCAGGCTTCCCTTCTGAAATTCTTTGTTCGGTTGTGATTTTTTCCCTTTTTCTTAAAGAATTCACATGAATGAAAATGATGGGGTTTCAAGACATTTTTAAGTTTTCAGATTTCTTTATTTACAAATAATCTTGCTTGGCGTTTTATTGGAATTTCTTGAAACGTTGTATGGTAGGTAGCAGGGATTTTCCTGGAGACTTAATGTATGTAAGTCATGTGCTTTACCAATCTTGACACTGCTACTGCATATCTATATCTGCATTTACTGCTTTTTCCCAACATCCCCCTGTAAATAAACTTTCTTGAACCAATTATGATCGCTTAGATGAGAGAAATTTTGTAAAAGAATTGCTCATCTCTTGTGAAATGGTTGGGAATTATGCTTTTGTGTGTATTGATTTCTTTACAATCTTGTGTAATGGGCTTAAGTTTTTATCTTCTGTTCTTGGCTTGGTATGTTTCGTTGCCAAGAAAACTATAGGATTAGATTCTATATCCTTGGATTTTGAAGAATTGAACTTTTCTTATCTCCCTCAACATTTTCAGGCTTCTATTCCCCTTTCCTTATAGAGATCACAGGAATGAAAATTATATGGTTTCAAGACATTTTAAAGGTTTTCAGTTTTTTTTTTTTTTGAACAAATAATCTTGTTTGGCGTTTTATTGGAATTTCTTGAAACATTGTATGGCAGTAGGGATTTCTTGGAGACTTAGTGTAATTCATGTGTTTTACTATGATACTCCAATACCTTAGACAAATCCTACATCAATAAAACATAGTAAAGATGTTGGGTTTAGATGTGCATCCCATATCGCTAAGATTGTTGTGAGTTCCACTAGATATCAAGATGTCTTTCGGGTTGTAAAACCAAAAAGCCATGATAAATTATTCTAGTATTTATAATAAACATTGAGTCCCATACCAACATATCTTGATATTGGATCAAACTATTAGACCATGGATGCTAAAAATAGTTCTCCAAAATGAAAAAGCACTCTAAAATTTTCCTAACCAGGTTTCTTTGATCTTATGTTGTATTGCAGATGAACATACAGTGGCACAAGAATGATGCCGTTCTGAAAAGATACAATGGAGATAAGTGGCCAGACCACACCCTTTTCCTGTTAAACAAATTCCTCCCATTTTTGAACAATCAGTTACATGCTTTGGGTGAATGCAACACAGACAAAGAAGATATGTCTAATAGCCTCCAAGCTTGAGGACAATCAAGGCCAATTCATTCAGTGGCCTAAGGTTCAATTGCTTTCATAAGTCAAATTTACTTGTCATAAATTTCAGTTACTCATTTCCTACCAATAGCATCACCTCTTTCACTGTCTCTTAGATTGAAAAGCCTGTCTTTGAGAAATCCAACCGGATCACTGCTCCAACTTACAACATGCAGCTGCACCAACAAAGGACTGGTGATACTAAAATTCAATGTAGAGATTATCTTTCTGGATTTTGTCTAAGTTTTGGGCTTAGACATAATTATATTATGCCTTTTCTGCTTAGCATTCCTCCTAATATCACCAAGATGTCATAGAAATGGAGTGAAGATATTGTTGGCCACTCATTTTTCCATTGTTATCTTTTTATTTTAAGGAATTTTGTTTAGTTGAAAATTCTGGTGTTGTTGTTCATGTAGGGCATATACAATATTGCTTCATTTTACGGTTAGTATTAGGAATATAAAACAAAACTTCTTAGTCTCTTTATCTCTACTCCTTGCCAAATGAAAAAAAAAAAAAAAAGCATGCATACACATAAACTTGCAAATCAACTGCACCCTCAAGATCAGTTGCTTTTGCTAATTTTGATGAGGACTTTTAATTGAGAATAGTGAGACAAAAGACAGGCAGATTTTTTCTAAAGTGGATGAAGAGATTCTTATAGAAATTCAACTACTCTTTTTGGAACCCTTATCCAAAATCATGACATTCTACTACTCCCACTTTGCCTGAGCTACCTCATAAAGTCACTAATCACATAACTATAGATGTAAGTATCCAAAAAGTGGGTTCAAAAACCTAGCTATTTGTCCTATCCTCACTTCATTTAATTCATCTATCACCATACAAGATAATAAAATTGATTAATCGATGCTTATCAATGGGTTAAATTTAAATTGAGCTGACTCGATCATAAAAATCAGTTGAGCTCAGCTTGTTTTAAATTTATTTAGTTTAAATTTGAATCAAGTTCAAGCTAGATGAATTAGAGTGTCTTTTAAACTGAACCAAACTTGAGTTATGGGGTATTTGGATCTAGTTTGACATAAATTCATAGTTCGAATTTATAGTTTTAGTTCAACTTGAATTGATGGCTTGGATCCATAGCTCGAGTTTGTGATTTAGATTTGTGGTTTAAAGTTTGCGACTTATTTATAAAACGATGTTATTTGGCAGAAAAGAGAAGTAGAGAGACTAAGAAGTTTTTCTATTCTTATTGCTTGTTGTAAAATGAAACAATATTGTATATGCCTAATATGAACAACAACAACACTGTAATTTTTAAAACACACTTCTTAAAAATAAAAAGATAACAAGGGAAAAATAAGCAACAAATTATATAGTCACTCCATTCCTATGACATCTTGGTGACATTATGAGCAATGTTAAGCGGTGTAAGATATTTATAGTTTTGCTCAAAACTTGAAGGAATTTCAGAAAGATAATCTCTACAGTGAATATAAATATCACCAGACCTTTGTTGGTACTGTTGCAGGCTGTAAGCTGGAGCCGTGATCCTGTTGGCTTTCTCAAAAACAGGCTTTTCAATCTGGGAGACAATGAAAGAGATGAAGCTATTAGTAGGAAATGAGAAGCTGGAATTTGTGACAAGTAAATTTAACTGATGAAAGCAGTTGAACCTTAGGCTACTGAATGAATTATGTCTTAGCTCGAAACTTAAGCAGCAGCGACAAACTATATTTTTTTCTTGATTTTTGATCTGCACCGGCTCTTAGATGGATGGTTCATGGAGGTTCTTTCATTCAGAAACCTAAGGTTGTACTGCTAACTTAGCTTCCTTCTTTTTCACCCGTTACAAGTTCTTATTCTTCATCCATTTTTCTGGCTTGGCAGATCCAAATTATTCTGAGGAAGGCTCAGAGTCTGGACAAGACCACAACTGCTGCTGATGGTGCCACAGCACCTAATGTGGAATCCGATAGGCATGCCTGACCCAGCAGTTGCTTAAGAATTCCCTCTCCGCGGTCTTCCGCATAACTGTTCTTCTTCAGTTTATATGAGTTTTTAAAAGAGATGTATATATACCCATTAGTGTTTGGAGTTGCATTTAGATAATCTGCTAACATGATGATTTGATTGAGATGGAGACATTTTATTGGAGCAGATCTTGTGAAGCATAGCATCTCCATTTTTTTCCACTGTAGTGTTGCCAGTTTTACCTGCAAGTGTAGTTGAGATATAATAAACAGAGCTTTTTTGTTCAGGTTAGACTTGCAAGTTGCATTTTACCGCAAAAAAACACAAATTCTTGTTTATAGTTTCTATTTTCTCTCCTTTCCAAATATCACTAATTAAAGTGCCACTGCGTGTCTTTATCTGCACTTACTGCTTTGCCCAACATACCCAAGTAAATAAGCACTAATTAAACTTTCTCGGATCAATTATGATTGCTTAGATGAGAAAAATTCTGTAAAAGAAAATAAGCACAAAAGTTTATTGATTCACTTGTCCATTTCTTGTGGAATTTTTGGGATTGCTTTTATGTGTATTGATTTCATTACAATCTTGTGTAATGGGCTTAAGGTTTTTTTTTTTTTTTTTTGGTTCTTGGCTTGGTATGTTTGGCTGACGAGAAAACTGCAGGGAAAAGAAAATAAGCTCTAAAGGCTTATTAGAATCTTTATCCTTGGATTTAGAAGAAATGAAGTTTTCTTATCTGCCTCTATATTTTCAGGCTTGTATTCTGAAATTCTTGGTTCAGTTGTGATTTTTCCCGTTTTCCTGAAGAATTCACGGGAATGAAAATGATGGGGTTTCAGGAAATTTTTAAGGTTTTCAGGTTTTTTTTTTAATCAAATAATCTTGATTGGAGTATTGTTTGAATTTCTTGAAACATTGAATGGTAGTAGTGATTTTCCTAGAGACTTACTGCAATTCATGTGCTTTACTGTGACACTGTGACACTCTCCTAGGCAAAGCACAACAGATGTTGGATTTAGATGTATATCCCATATCCCTTAGAATGTTAAAATATGATTGCTTAAATAGAGTATGAGCTCATTAAATTATTAAGATACATTTTGACAACATATTTTGATAATAGGCTAAACCACTCTGAAATTTTCTTAACAGGTTTCTTTGATCTTATATTGTATTGCAGTGGTACAGTGATGATGACCTTTTTAAAGGAGATAATTGAGGAGGTAATAGGCCAGGCCACACCCTTTTCCTGTAAACAAATTTCCTCTCATTTTAAACAATCATATACATGTTTTGGGTAAATGCAACAGGGATAAAGAAGATATGTCTGATACTCTCCAAGCTAGGGGACAATCAAAGCCAATTCATTCAGAAACCTAAGGTTCAACTGCTTTCATTAGTTAGATTTACTTGTCACCAATTCTAGTTACTCATTTCCTACCAATGGTCCTTTCTTTCACTGTCTCCCAGATTGGAAAGCCAATGTTTGAGAAAGCCAACAGGATCATTGCTCCAACTTACAGCCTGTCGCACTAACAAAGGCCTGGTTATATGGCATTCACTGTAGAGATTATTTTTCCAGAATTCGCTTTGAGCTAGGAAACAATCATAGTATGCCATTTCTACTTCGCGTTGCTCCTAATCTCCCCAAGATGTCATAGAAATGGAGTGCACATGCAGTTTGTGGGAGATACATACTGGTGTTTGCGCATCTCTGTCATTCATTTTTCCTTCATTATCTTTTTAATTTTAGGAAATGTGTTTGGTTAAAAATTGCAGTAATATTGCACATGCTGGGCATATACAATATTGCTTCATTTTACGAGTAATATGAATAGAAAAACATGACTTTTTACATACATATCAGAATGTTGGGAGAACTATGCTCGGCCCACCCAAGCTTATTGTGCCCTAGCTCGGTGCTAGAGCTAGCCTTGGTCGAATATTACAGTGCTAATGTTACCATTTTAACTAGAAGACGTGATCGTAGTTCTAATACTAAATGATTTGCATCTGAGGAAAGCTCACAAAAACCTCATGCTCATCTACAAGAGAACCCAAACAGCCTTTAATGAAAACGGAAAAAAGTTGTGTTTTGTCAACTTCCATACTCTTTAATCATTGATCTAAAGCATGTGGGAAAAACAATATTTCAGTAACAATGAACTATTACAAGAGTATATGTTAGATAATTAGACATGTCAAAGCAATTAGGTGGTCTGCAACATGACCCATTGGGGGATGCGTCAAATTCAACTTGTTACGACCACTGATCTGTTTATGTAGATTTCTTGTTGAAAAGTAGATTTTATTTGTTCATAAACAATAATAGCTAAACGGAACAAACTCAGCCATAATTAAATTAATTAAGATAACTATTTCATGATGATCGTTCCACTGGCACTACTTGCAATTACAACTTGTTACTTGCATGGTTGTTCCCGCTTAAAATAACGGCCTACAAAGTTAATCCAATGGGAACCTCCATGTGTCTGTTCAGTATTGGCCCAATCACCACTATATAAAGGTGCCTCCAACCAGAAGCTGCTTATCAAGAAAGAAAGAAGCAGAGGAAAAGAAGAGATTTCTTAACAAAGGAGGCAAGCACCAAGGTTGTTTCAGAGAACGTTGAGCTCTTGAAAGAGGAAGTCAAGAATAAGAACAACGACATTAACAAGAAAGAAGCAGCTCCTGTGCCCATTGTTAAGATATTGTCCACTCTAGATATATAAGCTATCATGGTTTAACATCTTTGGTTTAATAGCCGACCCACTGTCAAGATATTGTCCATCATAGTAATTGTCTACTCTGTAGACAGAGTCCATCATGGTTTAACATCCCTAGTTCAATAGTCCGATCTACAATCAAAATATTATCTATTTTGGACACACAATTTATCATGATTTTGCTTCTAGGCTTTACAAGCCAAAACACATATTGACAATTTAAGGAACTCATAGGCTATTCACGCAGTCAAATTCTCCTATCTCTAACCGATGTGGAATGCATAGACGTAGTACTTTTCTCCTATGTTTGCCGATGTGAGATTTGCTTAAGGGTACTATATACACCCCCTTACGAGACTCAACATCCACATTGAAGTTTGACCCACCATCGTTCAAGAAGACATGCAGAGCTGCTCTGATACCATTTTTAACATTTCTGATTCAATAACTTAACCCCCTTACGAGACACACAGTCTATCATAGTTTTGTTTCTGAGTTTTGTAATCCAAAATGCGTCTTGAAAGTTTAAAGAGCTTACAGACTATTTAACCGGTCAAATTCTCCTATCCCTAACCAATGTGGGATACACAAACAAAGTACAGACAAACCCAACAGTTCTCTTTTGCTTTGCCATTGTGGGATTTGCCTAAGGGTATTACATAACAAAACAAACTATTCATATAGCTCACAAAAATGTTTATATATACACAAGACAAAATATTTATATAATTTATGAAAACATTTATATATAAACAAAATGGACTATTTATATAAGTTACAAAAATACTTGTATAAATGTTTCGGTTTAATAGAAAACCTGCATGAAAATATTTTATAACTTATAAAAACCAAAATCTTCATATTTGACTGTCATGTCCAAACATGTAGGGTCAAAAATCAAACATGTATGCAAATAGAAAATAAATAATTTCTACTTATCTCAAATAAGAGCAAAGATCAACACAAACTCTTATACATTTCAAAAAACAACGCAAAATTTTCTTGGATTCCTAGCCACAATCAATGAATTCAATTGAATCAACAAAATCTTACAATTCTTCTTAGATTCCATTGAAGAACCTTAATTCAAAACTAATTTCACAAATTCTAAAAGTATCCAAACGAACAACTTTATGCCAAACTAACACATGCCTACACTATACAACCTTTGTTCCATGAATTTTATAAATTTTTATACAAATTTAAATATTAAAAAACTTTGCAAGGACAAAGAAGACACATGGATAGTTTACTAAAAAAAATATTCAGCTTAAAAAATATATATAAAAACTTCACAAAAATTAACTCTTTCCACAGCTCATGAAGATTGTCAATAGTTTTTAGGTTTGATAGTTGTAGCTTCTAGTAATTTTATGAAATTCAGTATAACTCAAACATTTACGAAATTTTGTAGAATTAAACTTAACATATTAATGGTTTAAATAAAAAAATCAACCTGAAAATAAATTAAAAAGCCTTGTAAAATGAATTTCTTTCACAGATCACCAAGATTGCCATCTTCTAGATTGGACACACGTATAAAATTGTGAAAATTTCCAAGATTAAACTAGACATGCTAATTTATTTATAAAAAAAATAATTCAAAAATATTTCAGAAAGCTTTAAAAGCTAAATTTCTCTATCAGTCCCAAACTTTGCCAAACAAATTTTGGGTTTAATATTCAATCTTATAACAATTTTAATAAATTATATTGAATAGGTAAACTCACAAAAATTTCTAGAATAGAACTAGACATATTAATTTATATATAGATAAAATATTTAAATTCAAAACAATTAAAAAAACTATAAAAAACTGTGTGCTCAACACTTTGTTTGGTTAAAAATTTCTAAATTTTATTGTACGTTTTTATTAGTTTCGGGGTGTTACAAGTTGTCACTGCTATTGTTACTATTAACAACTCTTCAGCTTAGATGATAAAGAAGAACAATAAGAAGAAGGAGGTCAACACTTGCATTCAAGTCTCCAACACAAAGTAACCCTTCATTTTCTGCCTAATTCTTGCCAAGGTATCCACATATTTTCTTGTTTTATTTTTTCCTTAAGTCAAGAATTTTTAGTTTCCTCATGTTTCCTTATTAGCTTATTGACATGAAAATTTGAAGATTTTATGATTTTTTTGATGGGGTTTTGTTTGATGTTATCAATCTATCTTACAGAGTCATATAAAGCAGTACAATAATGTTGAACTCTCGGCCTTAGGCATGGGTAAATGGTTGATTTTTAATGGAGATTTGTATACAAAGAAAGTGCAAAAAAAATACAAAAACATAGGAGTGAAATCGGAGAACTAGAATGGAAGATTTTTGTTGTTGTAAAATAGTTAACATTTTCTATTCTTTTCCATACATTTATATTTACATTAGTTTCACTAAATCCATATACGGTAATAGCTTAAATTAAGCTTGCCCATACTATTTCTAACAAGCTAACCAAACCTTGCAAACACAACTACTACTATTTGGTTTGGTTGCAGTCTAACCAAAAACATTACAAGATGGTTAAGTAAGTTTTCATCATTTTAAGGTTGAAAAAATAATCCACATCAACTTTAAGTTTCTGCACTAGAACTATCTTCAAAAATTCAAAATTTTTTAGTAGCCTACTTCACTACTTTATAGCTTTATCACTCCTCCTTGACAAACTTATTTACCATTCCTAACTTATTTCTCATCTAAACAAACCTTTTGATGTTTACTGTCTTAGTCAAAATGTCAGCTAATTGCTCATTTGAGCTATAATGGATTAACCTTTTTTGTTATGGCTACTGCAACTTTGTTATCATAATAAATAGGTGTAGCTTCTACTTGTTTTCATGCAAATCATCTAAAGGTTTTCTTTGTCAAATGGTTTGATTTATAGTTGAAGCAACAACTATGTATTCAGCTTTTGTTATAGATTGAGCATCAACGTTTTGCTTCTTAGAATTCCAACATATCATACCTAATCTAAGAGAAAATATGTAACCATAAATCACTGGGCACTAGTTTGGCATTTAGTATGGCTTATCATGAATAGATTAATAGTCAGATTGAGAGAACTAACTGGGTGTTAAAGGATATGTTAAGAACTTGTTGCTTGGAGAATAAAGTGAGTTAGGTTGAGATGTTCCCTTTAGTAGAGTTTGCCTATAATAATAGTTATTAAGCGGTGATGCAGATAATGCCTTATAAAGTATTTTATGATAGGAGGTGTCATTCTACTTTACACTGGGATGAGTTAGGTGAGAAAAATGTCTTTGTTCAGTCTCCTAGACCAGAATTGACTCAAAAAATGATTGAAGATGTTTAGCTAATTAGACAGAGAATGAAACAGACCCAGGATCAACAAAAAGTTATACCAATTAGAGATGTTAAGATCTAGAGTTCAATGTAGTTGATAGAGTTTTCATTAAAGTAACCCTATTTAAACATATGATAAGGTTCGAGAGAAAGGTTAAGTTATCTTCTAAGTATAACTTATAGGCTTGCATTATCGAAGAGCATGAACTGTATTCATGACGTGTTCCATGTCTCATCATTACACAAGTATATTAGAGATCCTTCCAATGTGTTAAAGACCAAAGAGATTCAATTATTAAAGGACTTAAGTTATGATGAGAGATTGATTCAAATCCTAGATAAAAGGACCAAATAGTTAAGAAACTAGTAGATTCCCTTGGTCAAGGTACTTTAAAGGAATTATAAGATTGAAAAGGCTACTTGGGAGATAGAGCAACATCCTGAGATATTTTTAGTGAATTCAAAGGTCAAAATTCCAATAAAAGGGATAAATTGTAACACCCACAAGTACACTTAAGGGTAAAATAGTCTTTATTTATGAGATTATATAATGTATGCATGAGTTAGTGTGATTTGAAAGTCAATGTCTGAGTTTTCAATGACACACAATCATGTATGGAGAGTTCATGCTTGTGTGTCATACCACATCAGCCAGATAAGATATATTCCATGTGAAATTCAAATTTCATTACACATGACTATGTATGGGTGGTACATGCCTCTGTGTGTGTTTGCGCGTTTAAGTTTCTATAAAAGGCTTGTTGTTGCATTTTAGGGATTATTATTCTAATCCTTAAGTGTATAAACCTTTTTAGAAAAAAGAGAAAGGACAAGAGTTTAATCATCCGGTGTTTGTGTAATAGCCTCGATGACTGAATTCTAGCAATATAGAGAAAAGGAAACTAGAGAGAAGATAACCTACCTATGTGCTTGACTTTCCATAGATAATAGGTAAGTAAGGTTTATTGTCCTATGCTTATTAATTGAGATATTGCCGCCATTTGTGAGTTTATGGATGATGATTTCTGCCATTAATTTAATCAAGCTGAATCTATGTATGTTAATCAATATTTTATGTATGGATCTACTATGAACATAGAAATATGATAATGATAGTAGTTCTTTAGTTAGTTTCGGTTTATGTTTAATGAAATTGAAAGGAGATCATGAGACATATTCGTGTGTATGTGTGTGTACATATACACACACACATATACACGCACACACAAAAACATATAGGCGCGCACGCGATTTTGCTTTAGTGAATGATTGATGGCACAGTGACTCTTGTGCTTTAGAATAATATGGAAAAGTAAGATGGACAAACTCTAACTATGCTTTTGTCCATGAGTTTATGGATGAGATTAGATGAGATTGCGTTTTATTAATTATTGAGGCATGGAATTGATACTTGTTATTAAGGCATAGTATCGGTATAAGTTTAGTTTTATGCTATATCCATAAAGGAATAGGTAAGATGCACAAGAAAAAGATCAAGGAGCTAGCAAAGTCTGATTCCTAGGTTCATCACATAACTGTGTGGTATGGGACACATGCTCGTGTGTGCAATAACCATAATTTAGGCTAAACTTTCTTGGCTCTATAATGAGCATTGGCTGTTGTTAACCAATTAAAGGTCAACTAGGACACGTAAACTTCTCATGTGTAGTTTTAGCACGATTCTATGTATGATGAAATGACTTGAATACCCTTAAGAAGTTGAGTAGTTGAAAAGAAAATAAATAAGGAAAGGAAATAATTATCAAAAGAGCTATACCTTTGTGTTAGATAATAACACATGTTTGTGTGTTTAGAAGATTAACACATAGGGAAAGGCCACGATAAGGAATGGTTGTGTGTGAGAGTAAAAGAGGACATACCCCTATGTGTCCATAGATACACACCCGTATGTGTAAAGTAGATTAAAGAAAAAGAGAAAGAGAATTAGGCTAAGGATTTATGGGTCATCTTGAGCAATAATGCAAAGAGTACGAATACGTAGTAATACTATGATACAGGACAAGCGCTAATGGAGTTGTGATATTGTTCACAATGATGCTTAGGGTTGATATCGTTTAATAGACGCAAAAGAATACTAAGAATTTTTCAAGCTTTGCAAAGGAATTTTTAGGAAAACTCAAATAAGAAGTTTTGTTAATAACTTGAACTAAATGCTTTGAATGACAAAATTCATATCTTTATATAGGCTTATTTCTCCTGACTAGATTAGAAAAATATAAAACATAAGGAATGTTATTTTAATTAAACTTTCTTAAATAATAACTTCCAAAAACTTATTATTTCCTAAATCAAAATAAGACACTCACCAAAAATAAAATAGGTTTTCTTAACTTATTTAGGAAAACTAATATTAATACAACTTTATTAATTAAATAAGACTTAGGATTTTTTATTTCACATGCTTAAGGTTTCATTCATGGCTTCATGTCATCATGCACAACCATATTATCACGTCATATCTCTCAATAAGATGCCACATCTTATGCCACTTCATCTTTTGGGTGCCACATCATCAATCTTCCTTTGGATAATTTCTTTTGTATTTTGAACGTTTTCCACCCTACTACCTTTTTTCCTTGGTCCTTTATTATTCTCCCCCATTAGAAAAGAACTTGACAGTGAGTTATCATTGTATAAGTTAACTTTATGGTAGAATTTTGTCAAATTAAGCACATTAAAGGTGTTAAAAATCCTCATGTTGTCAGGTAAGTCCACCACATTAGCATTATCATTAATCTTCTATAAATTTTGTAAGACCCATACCTTTTTTAGTTTGATTTACCATGCATGCTACTTAAAAGTCTCTGCTTTTTAAAAAACACCATAACTTCCTCTCCCACATCAAACACTTGTCTCCTCCTGTGTTTATCAATGGTGATTTTATAAGTCAAATTACTTTCCTTTAAAATTTGTTTCACCACCTTAAACATGGATACATAATTGTCAGCCAATGTAAAAGCTCATTGACTAGCTCCCCTACCTATAGGCAATGATTTTATTGTTGTAAGTGAATTCAACTTGTGTTAAGGCAAGGTCCCATTGGCTTTTCTTCATACTACAAATGCATCAAATTAAATTTCCCAAGGAATGGTTAACCATCTTTGTTTGTCCATCAGTCTATAGATATGCAGTACTACTAAATTTCAATTTAGTCTTAAATGTGTTCCACAGAATAAGCCAAAATGTTACCTAAAACATATTATCTCTATCCAAAACAATTGATAATGGAACCTTATGTAAACAAACAACCTCTTTGAAAAATAACTAGGCCACATGATGAGCATCAGTTGTTTTCCTATAATAAATAAAGAAGGACATCTTGGAGAATCTATCCACCATAATAAACACTGAGTCATATCCTCTTTAAGTTCTTAGCAACCCCAACACAAAATTCATGGAAATATCATCCCAAGGTGTATTAGGGATGGTTAAAGGCATGTATAATCCCATGTTTTACTGTTGTCCCTTACTAATTTGGCAAATAGGACACCTTTGGACAAACTTCCTTAAATCTTGCTTTAATTGAGGTCAATAATACCTCTCTTCCAATCTAACTATAGGTTTATCTCTATCCACATATCCCCTTGAGTCACTTGAGTACAACTCTCTAATTAGCTTATCTCTTAATAAGCTCTTTGGAATACATAATTGACTTCCTTTAGACAAATACCTATCTTGAATAAGGAAATCCTCCATGGGAAGATTATGTAAATAATTATTCCATACGTGATCAAAATCTTCATCTTTCTCATATAGCTCTTTGAGTTGCTCAAATTCAATAATTTCAAGGGTAATTGTAACTAACAACGTTGCTCTTCTACTCAATGCATCTGCCACTCTATTAGTTACACCAGATTTATGAATAATCATATAATTAAATCTCTCAAGGTACAAACCCTATTGTACTAACATTCGGTCTATATTCTTTTAGGCCTTAAAGTGTTGAAGGATTTGGTGATCTAAATAAATGATAAACTCTCTTAGTAACAAATAAGGCTCTTATGTCTTCAAACATCTAAATAATGCATATAATTCTTATTGGTAAGTGGACTACTTCTGTCTAGCTTCACTTAACGTCTAACTAAAGAAAACAATTGGT
The DNA here is from genome assembly GCF_011075055.1 of Mangifera indica. Classification (NCBI taxonomy): domain Eukaryota; kingdom Viridiplantae; phylum Streptophyta; class Magnoliopsida; order Sapindales; family Anacardiaceae; genus Mangifera; species Mangifera indica. The sequence continues at coordinate 20,476,294 of NC_058139.1, read as the reverse complement.
CCCCTCTCTTGTGAAAGTACTTCACTAATCCTAATTCCACTAGCATTACACTTTAGCTCAAACACTTTATTAAAATTAAGCAACGATAAAACAAGAGTTGTTATTAACTTTTCCATAATCAATTCAAAGCTTCGATCTATGTCTCATTCCTATTAAAATTTTCCTTTCTTCAAACAATGTAGCTAACTTATGAAAGTTGCTCACTTCACTTATGGTTTTTAGTCTTTCATTCTCTAATTGTTTTAAACTTGTCCTTATCCACATGCATTCCCTCAACACTAATTATAAAGCCTAAGAACAATAACTTTCTTGTTAAAAACACACAATTGCTTAGATTCATATATAATTTATTTTCCTTCAAAACCAAGAACACTTGTTTGAGGTGATTTAGGTGTTGTTCATCATTCTTACTATAAATTAAAATGTCATCAAAGTAAACCACAACAAAGCTAGATAGGAATGGTTTTAATACTTGATTCATCAACCTCATAAATGTACTTGGTGCATTTGAGAGTCGAAATGGCATGACTAACTATTCATACAAACCATCCTTTGTTTTGAATGCAGTTTTCTATTCATCTCCTGGTCGAACTCTAATTTGATGATACCCACTCTTCAAATCTACCTTTAAAAATACCTTGGCACCATGCATTTGATCCAACAAGTCATCAAGTCTAGGAATAAGAAATCCATGCCTTACAGTTATTTTGTTGATGATATGACTATCCACACACATTCTCTAACTTTCATCCTACTTTAGGGTCAATAAGGTGGGTATAATGCATAGACTAATGTTTTCTTAAATGTCTCTCTTCCTTAGTAATTCCTCCACTTGTTCTTTTAATATCTCATTCTCCTTAGGATTTATATGATAATGTGGCAAATTTGGTAAACTAGCACTAGGAATGAGGTCGATTTGATATTGAATATCTTACAATGGCGGTAGCCTAATAGGTTCAACTTTTATATCTTTAAACTCATCAAGTAACCCTTGCCCTTCCTTAGGGATTGGTTTCTCCTCCTCATTTTCTCCTTTAACTACAATGGCTATTAGAGTCTTTGCCTCTTTTATGGTGTTGAGGAATTCCTCATTCTCTAAAGATATTAATAATAAGGTATTTTTATCTTTCTTTGGACCACCCACATCTCTTTTTTTAAGAAACACAATAATCCTCTTTTGTTTCCACTTAAAAAAGTACGTATTGTCGCTACCCCTATAAGTTGCATCTACATCATATTGCCATGATCCCTCTAGAAGTACATGACAAGCATCCAACTCTATAACATCACACAAGATCACAGTTTTATAAGTTTTCCCAAGGATAAAAGTAGTCTACATTGTTCCACTACTCTCACATTATGTCCTTTTTTAATCTAACCAATATTATAAGGGTGAAGGTGTGGCTAAGTTTTTAATTTTAAGTGGTTTTGCAACTAGGTTCTTACTACTACACGCATCAATCACTAGTTTGCATATCTTTGAATTAATAGAGCACTGTCCGTCAAATATTGTTTTCTATTGTGAATCATCAGTTTCAGTAAAGGAGTATAAGATTCATCTTACCATGTATACCAAGTGTTCACCTTCTTCTTCTATCACTTCCTCTATTTCTTCTTCCCCTTCAATATTGTCTTCTTAAATTCTTTTCCATCCTCTTCTTGTCATGACATGTTAACAAGTTTTCTTCAAAGGCAATCATTTGATTTGTCCCCAATTTCATTACACTTGAAACACTTCAAACCCTTGCTTGGCTTAACCTTCTCTTTTCCCTTCAATTTTGTTAGTTTAGGCTTGGTTTCTTATGTTTTCATATTACTTGGAATTATATGGTTCTTTACTTCAATCGTTTGTCGTCTATTTATGTTACCCCATGGTAATCTTCTATTCTTCAAAATTTCTTTTAGCCCGTAAAGCCAAATTTTAAGCTTGATCAATAGACCATATGCTTTGTTTTACCAAATGATCTTGAATATAATAGTTTAGGACATTCATATACCTCGCAACTTATTAGTCTTTGGTCTCACTTAAGTTACATCGAGATTGTAGTCATAGAAACTCTTCTATATAGGCAGCTATAGTTTTGGTTCCTTGGTAACAATTTTGAAGTTATTGGAACAATGTTTGGTCATAATCGAATGATAGAAAACAAGACTTTGACAAAGCTTTTATCAGCTCCCAATCTCTCAAAATTGGTTAACCCTTCATCTTCAATTATTCTTGATGCCTTTACCACCATGCATCGACTCCTCCCTTTAATTTATAAGCTACTAAACTTACTTTTTGTGCTAGCTTAATCTACATAATATCAAAAAATTGCTCCACTTCATACAACCAATCAAGAAATTACTCAATATTCATTACACCATTAAACTATGGAGATTACATAATATTCATTATCCCTTTAATTTATAAGCTACTAAACTTACCTTTTGTGTTGACTTGATCTATATAATATCAAAAGATTGCTCCACTTCATACAACCAATCAAGAAATTGCTCAATATCCATTACACCATTAAACTATGAAGATTACCCTGAGTTTGTAAGGTTCACGATTTTGATAAGCTCTCCTCTCTTCTTAATTTTAGCTCCGAGGTATAATCACCTTTCGATTCTTCGTCAACTCTTTACTCGAACTGTGTAGAAACTTCTTCTCTTCTTGATTGCATTCACCTAGGAAGAATTGAAACTATCCTTTATAGATTAAAAGTAGTTTATATAGGTTGTGATACAGGTAGGTTGGCTTCTATCTTATTGACTTGTGTAGTTAGTCCCTTTACAGCTCTAACTAATGTTGTGATTTGTTGCTCTAAACTAACACGCCAATCTGAATTTTCCTCGTGCCTAGCCATCTCAAAACAAGGCTATGATACCACGTGATGCAAGACAAGCGCTAACAGAGTTGTGATATCGTTCATAAGGACGCTTAGGGTTGATATTATTCAACAGGCACACAGGAATACCAAGAATTCTTGCAAGCTTTGCAAAGGAATTCTTAAGAAAGCTCAAATAAGAAGTTTTTATTAATAACTTGAATTGAATGCTTTGAATTACAAAACTCATGTCTTTATATAGACTTATTTCTCCTAACTAGACTAGAAAAATATAAACATAAGGAAAGCTATTTTAATTAAACTTTCCTAAATAATAACTTCCTAAAACTTATTATTTCCTAAATCAAAATAGGATACTCACCAATAATAAAATAGGACTATTAACTTATTTAGGAAAACTAATATTAATAAAAATTTATTAATTAAATAAGACTTAAGATTCTTTATTTCACATGCATAAGGCTTCTTTCATGGCTTCATGTCATTACACAGACCTATGTCATCAATCCACATCTTTAAATAAGCTACCACATCATGTGCCATGTCATCCTTTGGGTGCCACATAGCCAACCTTCCTTTGCATAATTTCTTTTGCATTTTGAATGTTTTCCACCCTACCACCCTTTTTCCTTGGTCCTCTATTATACCCTATATGCCTAAGAATTAAGTTATAGAATGACGAGATACATTTTAAGTGGAAGCAAGAACGAGCAAAGTTAAGTTAAAACTCAAGATGCATGCATGTTAGGCATAATAGGATCGTTCCAATGAGGCACTATGAATGCATATTCCTTACACTATTTGTAGTAAGGGATGTCCACAATAAGACACAAGACCTGCAGTAGGGTCTTTGCTCACAATAGAGCTTAGCTGAGATGCAATTTAGTGTAGTGGAATAAAGAGATAGCTCACATAACCAAAGTGCCAAATTCTTATATTTGATCCTAGCTGATCGACCTAGTATATAGTTTCAGTTACAGTTTCTAGATTTAGATACTTCCACTGAGATCAGTATGGTCATGCCAAATAGGAATCTAGAGAGTGGCTCCTTAATGATTGAACATGACATAGTTTGATTCGAGAGTTATGACATATAGCTTGGATATTCCTTAGCATACAGTATGAGTACATAAATGTTATATAGGACCTATTATCATCCATAAATGAGTTTAATGCTAACTCTGGATGACAAATATAGTATAGGTCGAGACTAAAGACATTTTAGAGATTTAAATATTAAGTAACAAATGAGTCTCATACTTACTCATGTTTTATCACTCATCCCTCTTCTTTTATACATACATGTACAGATGACCGTGATGGTTATAAGATGAGCGGTGGTTAGAGGGTGTAGAGCAATAAGGACATCTCTGTCATCATAGTTTTACCAACTTTATTCTTTAATGATTTTTTGTTATTCAGTTTATATTTATGTGTTTGACTGTACCGTTCCATTTCTTAGCAAATTTTGAATTATGACATCTTTTTTTCTCTTTCGATTTCAGTCTTAACAATGGTATTTTTGTAAATTTGCAAAGTTGAATAAATGAAGTTTGTGTTCAATAAATAATGAGTTTTATGATATGTTTTGAGTTAAATGCATACTCGAAATAGTCAATTTGATGACATTTTCCTTTAAAGGGTAGTACTTTTAGAGAAGAATGTTACAATTTAGCTTGAATAAAAAATAGCTCAACTTGGTTAGACTCGAGTTTGTCAAGCCAACATTAAAAGTGATTCAAGTTTAGTTCGAATGATAATGATTCGGCTCAAATTGGATTTGAGTTTGCTCAATTTGTAGTTTAAATCTCTTACTCGAATCTGTGGCTCAGATTCATGCTTTGAATTTGTGATTCATTAATAAAACGACATTGTTTAATTATTACTTAACATACTTCGAATCAAATCATGAGCCAAGTTCAAATCGAATCAAGCCGTTTATCTAACTTGTAAGCCAAACTGAGTTGAACTCTCTCTAGCTCAAATTTGGCTTAGTTTCAAAATAAGTTGAACCTTTTATCATGAACTCGATTCAAATTTGAATTAAATGGATTCGAACCGAGTTGAATCAAGTTGAGCGAGCTCGATTCGAGTCCAATGTTACTTGAGTTGGACTAATTTCTTTTCGGTTTGAGTTAGACCAATTTCTTTTCGAGCGGAACTTGAGTTGGAGGTGTTCGAGCTCAACTTGATTTGTATCTACTCTTAGTTACATGCCCAATTTAGTTCAAAAAAATATATTAATCCATATTGTTAATTTTACTTATTTAGACCGATACGTATCACATTGTACAATACGCAAATTATATATTTTATCAATTTTTAATACACCTTAAAATACATATTATTTTTTATCTGTATTGTATCATATTGTATGATATGTATCGTATATTTGTATGATACTGATAACCATAATACCACAATACCTAATATGGAATCAAACCAAGCAACTACATAAGAATTCCTTTGTTGTGGTTCTTTGTAGACATGTAAAGGGGTTGGCCAACCCGCATCATGCCCAAGTCCCCTTGTTTTTACACAGCTCAGGCGTCACAGGTCTGTTCATGCTTATAGGTCGGCTTGGCCCGTAAGACTCGCCAATCGATAGGTCTTAGTATGGCATGACCCGTGGCTATGATGGAACACACCAGATTTGGCCTGACATGACTCACTATGGTTGTAGTCTTCCACATAAATGTTCTTTTCCAATTTATATAAGTTTCTAATGGAGATGTATATATGCCCGTTAGTGTTAGGAGTAGCTATAGAAGATCGGCTAACAAGATGATTTTATTGAGATAGAGACATTTTAATGTAGCAGATGTTTTGTAGCACAAAAACTCTTTATGTTTTCTATTGTAGTGTTGCCAGTTTTACTTGCAAGTGTTGTTGAGATATAATGTACGGAGCTATGTCGTTCATGTTAGATTTGTAATTTTCGTTTTACTGCAAACATAAATTCTTGTTAGGGGTATGCATGGTTAGGTTTGGTATTGAGAGCTTTTTTAAATCAAACTGAAAAAAAATAGTTTGAAAAATTTTCAAACTAAACTAAATTAAAAAAATACGGTTTGATTTGATTTGATTTGATTATGGTTTAAACCTATTAAAATTATTCACTTCTAAATATATATTACTTAATAAAATTAATTTAATTATAGTTTTATAAAATAAACATGTAAAATAAATATGAAATATATATATGTAAAAAAATGACAAAATAAATTTTTAAAAAAAGTTGCACACCTAATTGCTTATTGAAAAATTTTATAAAATATAGTTTCATATATGTATTTTAAAAAATACATATCTTCTACTCACATTTGAGGGAAGGTCCAAACCAAATACTTAGACATAGAAATCTCATACAACAATATATTTCATACTGACAAATGTATTATGTGACCTTACGAGTCACCTATATTTGGGAGCTTATTATTATACTCTTGTTAGAAATAACATAGTTGTTTTAACTTGAAAACAAAAAATATTATTAGTCTCACTATATCCTAGGCTTATTTGATCATATCAGTCTCTCTAATCCCTCAAAAAAAAAATATAGTGCTATAAAACACAATCCGTGCCTAAGGGTTAGCAAGTCCAAGTATCCTGTAAAATTTTTAGGAATTGGAGCCAATCAGTTTCTACAAATAGAAATCCGAACCTAGAACCAACATATATATATATATATATATTGGGAGAATAGGCTGCTTAAGAAACCGCTGCAACGTCATCATTCTTTCAAACTACATTTTACGGAGAACCCTTAACAAACTCTTGGCGCCAAAGATAACTATCACCTCCATATAAGACCAGCCCCCCATCACAACAGACTCCCTCACACTAATCTCAAGCCTCTCAGAATTTCGAGGAAGTTAGTGCCGCCGTTGCATAGAGATGGCACCAGAGAGGACGAGTAACTTGATAACTTCTTCACCAATCCTGACACTGCTCTTTATCTGCACATACTGCTTCGCCCAACATACCCAAGTAAATGTCACTTTCTTGGATCAATTATGGTTGCTTAGATGAGAAATTTTATGAAAGAAAATAACTACAAAAATTTATTGATTCACATGCTCATTTCTTGTGGAATAGTTGGGATTGCTTTTATGTGTATTGGTTTCTTTACATTCTTGTGCAATGGGCTTAAGTTTTTATTTTTTGTTCTTAGCTTGGTATGTTTCGTTGCCGAGAAAACTATAGGGGAAATATAATTTGTCCTTGGATTTAGAAGAACTGAAGCTTTCTTATCTCCCTCTACATTTTCAGGCTTCCCTTCTGAAAATCTTTGTTCAGTTGTTATTTTTTCCCTTTTTCTTAAAGAATTCACATGAATGAAAATGATGGGGTTTCAAGACATTTTTGAGGTTTTCAGATTTCTTTATTTACAGATAATCTTGCTTGACGTTTTATTTGAATTTCTTGAAACATTGTATGGTAGTAGGGATTTTCTTGGAGACTTAATGTAATTCATGTGATTTACTATGATAGTTCAATACCCTAAGCAAATCCTACACTAACAAAACATAATACAAATATTGGGTTTAGATATGTATCTCACATCGCTAAGATTATTTTGAGTTTTTCAAACTAGTAAAATGTCTTTTGGGTTGTAAAACCCAAAAGCTATGATAAATTGTGTCTACTTTGTATAGTAAACATTGAGTCTCATGACAACATATTTTGACATTGATCTAGACTATTAGACCATGGACGAAAAGCCACTCTGAAATTTTCCTAACCGGGTTTCTCTGATCTTATGTTGTGTTGCAGATGAACATGCAGTGGCATAAGGATGATGCACTTCTGAAAGGAGACAATGGAGGTAAGAGGCCAGGCCACACCCTTTTCTTGTTAAACAAAATTCGAAATTCCTCCCATTTTTTGAACAATCAGATACACGCTTTTGGTAGGGAGAATGAAGATATGTCTGATAGCCTCCAAGCTTGAGGACAAGCAAAGCCAATTCTTTCAGTGGCCTCAGGTTCAACTACTTTCATCAGTTAATTTTACTTGTCACAAATTCCAGTTACTTATTTCCTACTAATAGCTTCATCTCTTTTATTGTCTCCTAGATTGAAAAGCCTGTTTATGAGAAACCCAACAGGATCACGGCTCCAGCTTACACCCTGCAGCCGCTCAAACAAAGGCCTGGTAGTACCAAAGATCCTTTCGTATTGAAACTAATTAGATTTACATATTGTGATGCCACAGAGGTGAATATATCTACAGTGAACTCCATGCTGGATCATATAGATTCTTTCATTCAGAAACCTAAGATTGTACTGATTAATTAGCTTCCTTTTTCCTTCTTCTATTTCATTAGTTAAAAGTTCGTATTCTTCATCCATCTTACTGGATTTTCAGATCCAAATTATTCTGGGGAAGGTTCAGAATCTGGACAAGACCACAACTGCCGCTGATGGTGCCACAGCACATTACGTGGAATCTGATAGGCGGGCCTGACCCAGCAGTTGCTTAAGAATTTCCTTTCCTTCTTTTCCAGTTTATATAACAGTTTAATAGAGACGTATAATGATTTGATTGAGATAAAAACATTTTAGTGTAGCGGATCTTGTGAAGTGTAGCATCTTTATTTGATTTCTGTTGTAGTGTTGCCATTTTTATTTGCAAGTGCAGTTGAGATATGATATACAGAGCTGCGTCGTTCATTAAATAATAAAAAGCGAGTGTTCGGTTCTAAAAAAATTTTAAAAAAAAAATCAATGGAAACAATAAAAAATGTGATGATATTTACCAAGTTGTTATCTCATATTTGAAAATTAAATTTCAGGTAACTAAATTAAATACCCAAATTTACTAGGCCAAAAACAAAATTACCCAACTCTGTTAACACAAAACAAATATACCCAAATATTGTGAATTGACAAAAACATCCCCATATATAAACAAACCTTAACAATTTCAGCAAACTCATTTCTCCGGTGAATTTATTGTTCTAATTAACGAAAACGTGAGGCAAAACCGAGAGGTGACGCCTAGCTCTTTTCTCCGACAATTTTTTGAGTTTTTTGACGACAAAAATGGTAAAAGAGATTAGTCCATCGTTTCTTGTTATATTTGATTCATTTTGGTGTTGAGATTTAAGCAATTGAGTGAAAATTTTGAGCCCTTTTAAAGTTAGGCTTTTTGGTTTTGAACAACTGATTATATGGGTGAAATCCTTCATGTGTCAAATGAATTTTGTAAGAGGATTTTTGTTAGAATAGATGTAGATTTTATTGTTGTTGAAATGGGAGTCAAAAAAAGGATTTTGGGTTTGGAAATCTGACATTGTCAACAGAAATAGCAAGGTAGAATCAACTAGGGACGGGGAGGTTTTTGCAAATTTTCAAACAGTGACAACCTTGTGGGTTGGCTTATGAGGTGCGGGGCAAAGAGTCAGTTTTGAAATTTGTTAGACTCTTGGGATCATGAGTAGGGGGCAAAGAGTCACTTTTTAGAACTTGAGAGGCTCGTAGGATCGTGAGGAGGGGGGAAATGTGAGTTTTGAAACAATTCCCACCTCTTAAAATTGTGAGTTTAGGGTTGGGGGTAGTTGATAATTTTCATGTTGGGTCTTGTTGATATTTGATATTAAAGGTTTTTGTTGGATATTTTTCACTTGGGGGTGTTATGATATTTACCATTTAAAGGGAAAAATTGATATTTCTTTCTAGTATAGGGTTTTTTTAAGTGTAGTTTTCGAATTTGAGATTCATTTTTTAGAATTAAGTAGTTATTGCAAAATTTGATATATTTTTTATTATTTTGGATAGTTTCAATTAGAGTTTTTTGGACATGTAGATTTAGAAAAAGAATTTATCATTGCAATTGAAATTTTTTTAATAATGCAATAATTCTTGGATGTGTACATTTCAACTCTTAAGTTTGTTTTCCCGAATAAAGCATTCAATCTACTTGTTTTATGTATTTTCCATTTACGGGGGAGAAATAGAAAAAAAATCTTGTATCAAGGTTTTTTGACATGTAAATTTTAAATTTTGTATCTATATCTCTGAATAAAGCATTAAAGCTTTTTGTTTGATATTTTTCACTTGGGGGTTTTATGATATTACCATTTAAGGGGGAAAATTGATATTTCTTTCCAATATAGGGTTTTTTGACATGTAATTTTTGAATTTGAGGTTCATTTTTCCAAATTAAGTAGTTATTGCAAAATTTGATATATATTTTTATTATTTTGGATAGTTTCAATTTAGAGTTTTTTGGACATATAGATTTAAAAAATATATATATCATTACAATTGAAATCTTTTTAATAATGTAATGGTTCTTAGATGTGTACATTTCAACTCTCCCGAATAAAGGATTCAATCTACTCGTTTTATGATATTTTGCATTTACAAGGGAGAAATAGAAAAAATCCCATATCAAGGATTCTTGACGTGCAAATTTCAAATTTTGTATCTTTATTTCTGAATAAAGCATTTATGATGAATATTGTCTTGATTACAATTTCTTTTATATTACATAGAAGATTACAAAAGAGAAAGCATGTGGAGCCAAAGGCAAAATTAAGATACCCTATGGTTAAGCGACATTGCAGGGTTTAAGTAAGCTCATGTAGGAATTGAGATGGGATGTCCACTATAAAAAATGCATTAACGGAGAAGCAACTAAAAATCTTTCAAACGATGTATTTTGATCAATTTCTGCATGTCCACAACATTAGATTTTGATCAACCTATTTGAGTTCACGTTTATTACACGCCTTCACTTCAATCGGTTGACAAACATTAGCCTTTATCTTCCTCGAGATGTCAAATATCGAATTCAGGATACCTATTTCTATAGTGCACAACCGACCACATATAATAATCTGGAATATATATTCAAGGTGAAGGCATGAGGGGGATGATGATGGCAATGTAGTTAATTTGTCCCTACTTTATTGTCTTTATCTGGGGTTACTAAGGAACAACACTTGAAAATTGATATCCCAAAAGGTTCTCCAATTGGTTGATCATATGGATGGATTCAATGCATATCCATAGGGAGAGCGACTATGGCAAATGACATACTGATCCATATCCTATTGTATTAAAAGGTTATGTGCAGACCTCAATCCTAGTGAAAAGAAGAAGGTTAATCTCGTTAAACAATATGGTTTCATAGGGTGCTTGTTTGCTTTCCAAATCCTTTGATTAACCATTTACTATTAACCTTATTATCATAGTTAACACAAGTAAAGATGAACCATTTATTTTTAATCTTCGTACAGGGTAATGGACATAAGGGATTATTGAAAAAAAGATCCCCACATACACTATCCCTGATAATATAGATAGGTACAATATTGTTCATAAGAATGTGGAATACAATTGAATCTAATTAGGTGATTGATTTTTTTATATGTCATGTTTATAGGATGTGTGATTGTTCTTCATAGTAGACATCCCACTAATTCCTAGTAAAATGGTGAAAGACATTGTCGTCTAAAGGGACGAGGTGGTTGATATCTGTCACGAGGAGAGTTTGACAAGGTACATACATAAACGTCCATAATGATTTTCATTTGGCTAATGAAAACGTTGAAAGACAATTTATTGTTTATATGTCCCTTCCTTAACCGACCACGTAATTAGATGTGGTAACTTGACATCACTTGAGGATTCCCTGACCAAACCTTTTTCCATACAAAAGGTATCATTATCTATTTTACCAATAAATTTGAAATTAATTTTTTATTATTATTGTCATTGTTCCTAGAATTTTCAGTCACATCACATCGCATGGGCATTGAATAATAAAGTTGTTTTTATTACATCACTTTTTTACATAATTTATAATTATGATCATGCATTAAAGTTTTCAAATAGTTCAATTGTGCACACCTTTTTGGTATATTCCTATCAGGGGAGAGAAGTGTTACATTTATGGTATTTGAGCATGATTTTGGTACCCAAAAAGGTGAAAAGTTTTATGTGTTTGAAAAATGCATATAAAGTTAAGTAAGAAAGTAGCCCCTCGTACAATATTGACCACTTTTGCATGTTTACTGTTGTAAGTATAATATACTTGCTTCTAGATTAAAATAATATATGCCTAAAGGTTGTTATGATTTCAGGATAAAGAGATCAAAAAGGTTAATCAAAGATGTCCCAAAGGCTCCTAGTCAAGAAATAAGCCAAGCAAAGGCTCAAGGATAGACATTCAACACCCTAGTTATGCCCTTCATTAATAATGTTGCCATTCTCTAGATTATGGAAGAGGTTCTAAGACAAAACAAAGAGGTGTCAACCAGTGTGGGGTATCTAGCTCAGGCCCCACTGGTGCCAAAATAGTATTCAGATATAGAGACACTTTCCCAGTAAAGTAAGACGAGTGCAAGAGTACCTCAAGTAAAGATTAGAGGTAGTAGTAAAGGACAAACGTATCCTATTTATAGCCTATCTAGTCATCATATGCCCCTAGATTTTAGAAGCAGTGTAGTGTCAGAGGGATTACCAATTGAATAATGGCTAGAGTAGTGGAGGATGTCATGAGGATCTGCTCAATGATAGATGTTATTAAGATATAGTGCGCTAGTCTCCTACTGAAAGATAACACTAAGCTCTAGTGACAAACGTTGTGTGAGACTTATCAAGTTTTAGAGATATCATAGGTAAGCTTCAGACAGGCTTTTGAGTCAGAATAAATTTCAATTGAAGTCATATATATGAAGGAGTAAGAGTTTCTCCAACTGAGGCAAAGGAACATATCGGTCAAAGAGTTCTCAACTAAACTAAACTTATTGGCCAAATATGCTCCTAGCATGGCTAATTCAGAGATAGGAAAGTTAGATATGTTTATAAGAGGGCTTAGGCCAGACATAGCCAAAGATATGATAATTGGAGATAATTCTTCCAAGGCTTTTTCAGAGGCCTTCAGTTAAATACTAAGATTTAAGACCGTAAGACAATGCATGACCGAAGACAAAGAATTGTCAGAGAAACCTATACCACCAGCCTCGATGTCAAAACAGAGTTAGCTGACTATTAGTGGCAACTAAGGGGGAGACAACAGAGATAGTCCTAGTAGAGACAACAAAGGTAAGAGAGTCTTCTAACCTAAGAATAAGAATAACTAGAGGGTTAAGAAACAGAGAAAAAAGGAGCAGCCCAGACATGATAATTCCCCTACATGTCGTAGCTATGATGAGAGGCGTACCAATAAGTGTTCAGCCATACAAAAGGTGTGTTACAGATGTAAGTAGCCAAGACATTCTACTAGGTAGTGTATAACCCTAACAATGATACCAGCTCATGAAAAGTAAATAGTTAGGGGAGAATAGACTCGAGTATTCATAACGACTCAAGCCTAGGTGGATGCTAGCCCAATAGTTATGATGGGTTAGTTATTGTTTCATACTTGTCTTTTATAAGTTTTAATTGACTCTGGTATCACACATTGTTTTATTGCTAGAGGCATAGTTAAGAGATTAAGACTGGAGCCTTCAGTTGTACCCTATATCAACATAAAGATGTCAGATAATGACTAGGTTCATAGTAGTTTAACGTTAGTAGGGGAAACAATTTTTCCAAAAGGTCATGCAGTGGTCATGAACTTAATAATCATATACATGCTAGACTTCGATGTAATACCAGGCATGAACTTTTTGAGCAAATATGGAGCAGAAATAGACTGCAAGAATAAGAAGGTTAGATTCAGTTTGGATGATGGTGAGTAGTTTACATTTGAAAAGGATCGAATCTTTAGCATAATGATTAGTAGTATCAAGGCTAAGAAAATGTTAAGTAAGGGATGTATGGCATATTTGATGCACGTGGTTCAAAAATCAACAAAGATAGTTTTAGGCATAAAAAATATATAGTATTAACTTGGCCCTAAGAACAATACCAATTTCCAAAGCCTACTATAGAATAGCCCTAACTGAATTGTAGGAACTAAAGAAACAATTACAAGAACTATTGGATAATGGATTCATCAAATAGAGCCACTTACCATATGGTGCACCAATCCTTTTTGTAAAAAAGAAAGATTGATCAATGAAGGTGTACATTGACTATAAGAAGTTGAATAAGGTGACGGTGAAGAATAAGTACTCACTCCTAAGGATTAATAATTTATTTGACTAACTCAAAGGTGTCTTAGTGTTCTTTAAGACAGATTTGAGGTTAAGATATTACCAAGTTAAAGTAACAGAACAAGATATACCCAAGACTACCTTTAAAACTAGATATGAGCATTATGAGTTTATGGTCATACTCTTCGAATTAACCAATGTCCTAACAGTATTTATGGACCTCATTACCAAACTGTTCTAGGATTGTCTAGATACGTTCGTAGTGGTATTCATTGATGACATCTTGGTTAACTCTAGAACTCGAGAAGAACATGAGCAACAATTGAGATTTATGCTCTAAAGGCTAAAAGAGAGATAATTGTTTACAAAGTTCTCTAAATATGAGTTATAGCTAGATAGAGTGGCATTTTGGATCATGTGGTTTCAACAGATGGCATATTAGTAGACCCCTATAACATTGAGGTAGTGCTATAATGGCATAGGCTTAAGACCGCTAAAGAGGTCAAAAGTTTTTTGAGACTGGCAAGCTATTACAAACGTTTTATTGAGAGATTCGTCAAGTTAGTTTGACCTTTCATAGAGTTAACATGTAGAGAGATTCCTTTTAGATGGTTAGAGGCCTACAAACAAAGTTTCCAAGAATTAAAAAGAAGATTGACCTCAGCTCTTATCTTTGCCTTGCTAGAGAAGGGCGAGAATACAAATGGCTCATATCAAGGTTTGGGAGTAGTATTGATGCAAAAAGGAAAGTTATAGTTTATGTTTCCTATCAGTTAAAGGAGTATGAGACCATATACCCTACTCATGATCTTGAGTTGGCAACTATGATGTTTGCACTTAAGATATGGTGGCATTACCTGTATAGGGTAAAAAGTAACATATACACGAATCACAAAAGTCTTAGGTAAAGCAAATGTACTTATAGATGCATTGAGATAAAAAAGCATTCCTATCACAGATTACTGTTTATTGTAAGTTATAGCAAGAGTTGGTAGAGAACAGATTGAGGTCATCACAAGGTAGTTGGTAGGTCTCTAGATTCAGTTGACCCTTCTAGATGAGATTTGTATAACACAGGCTTCAAATAAAAGAGGTCTACAGATTAGACAAAAGACAGTTGAGAATATTGAGAATGAGTTCAATATGGCTGAAGGCATCTTGATGTTCCAATGGAGGATATGTATTTCCCAAAGAGATAAAAACCTAATAGAAGTGTAGAATTCCCTTTACATGACCTATCTTGGGAATGTAAAGATGTATCAAAATTTGAGAAAGATGTTCTAGTGGCTAAGAATGAAGAAAGACGTTGCATTCTTTGTGACTAAGTGCCTTATATGTCAGCAAGTTAAGGCTAAACATCAAAGGCCATTAGACTTTTATAGCCTTTTAGCATTCTTGAATGGAAGTGGGAACACATATTGATAGATTTCGTGATTGGATTTTTTAGGGTCAAAAGTGGTTATAATGCATTATAGGTTATAGTGGATTAATTGACCAAGTTGGCATATTTCATAGTAGTTAGAGACACCATGAATATTGATCAGTTAGGTTAGATCCATATGAAAGAGATTATCAAACTTTATAGAATACCTATAATGATATATCAAATCGAGACACTAGATTTGTCTTAACATTTTGACAAAGTATGAAAACTTCTTGGGTACGAGATTGGTATTCAACACAACATATCATCTATAGACCAATAAACAAACTAAGAAAGTCAATAAGGTGATTGAGGATATATTGAGGGCTTATTACCTAGATAAAGGAGTGAGTTGGATGGATGTGTTGTCATTGATGAAGTTTGCTTATAATAATAGCTATTAGGCAACCATTAAGATGACTCATTATGAGGCTTTGTATGGCAAGAGATGTAAATCACCATTACACTAGGATGAGATAAGAGTGAGAGATATCTTACCTTAGTCATTAGGACCTGAGCTGACCTAAAGGATGATTGAGGATGGAAGGATGATCAAAGAGAGGATAAAGCAAGCCCAAGACTATAAGAAGAGTTATACAAATCAGAGGAGACATGATCTTTAGTTTCAGGTGGGTGATAAGGTGCTTGTCAAAGTAACCCCTTATAGACATGTTATAAGATTTGATAGGAAAGGCAAGTTAGTGTTGAAATTTGTCAGACCCTTTGAGGTATTAGAGCATGTAGGTAAGGTTGCCTACTAGCTTGTGATACCAGTAAGCATGGATTACATTTATGATATGTTTCATGTATCACTATTATGCAAGTACATTAGTAACCCCACCTATGTGCTTAGTGTTAAGGATGTTGAGCTAGAAAATGACTTGGTCTACGAGGAACATCCAATTTAGAATTAGACTGGTAAGTTAAGGAGCTTAGATATAAGTAGATTCCTCTAGTAAAGGTTCTTTGGAGAAATCACTGAATTGAGGAAGCCACATAAGAGGTTAAATAAGATATGTGATAGAGGTTCCTACACTAGTTTGAGTGAACTTCGAGGACGAGATTCATATAAGGATGGGAGGATTGTAACACCCACAAGTAAGCCTAAAGGCATTTTAGTTTTTTTTTTCTAGTTTTTAAATTGGGTGATTAATGATTTTCAAGCGTACATACCCCTGTATGATCAATAGAAAGTCAATTAGTGGATCAGATTATGATTGTAACAAAACAGAAAGTTGTCTTAGTTCTGTAACTAAACATAAGGCCATGTATGGCCTATATACACCTATTTATCGTGTCTTAAAATTAAAATAAAAACACAATCAACCTTCATTCTCTCACATTCTTTTGTTTCCTAGTAGCTCAAAAGTGAGAAAAGAGTCTATAGTTTCCTGAGAAGTCATCACTAATCATCTAAGTCACCAATTTTAAGGAGAATGCATCGATAAGCATAGGAAGACAAGTGGTGCTTCTAGCTTGACTTCAGTTTATTAAGCATGATTCATTGTTGTAGGAATTTTTAAAAGGATTTCTTGTATGATTCATTACCTAAATATGTTGTTTTATAATTTGTATTGCTAGAATACTTGATAATAAGCTATTAGAGGACAAGAAATTCATGAAAGACATAAATGAGGTACCCGATTGTATGGATGACAATGCAAACTCAAATCGACTCAAATTTGAGTCGAAAGTCAACAACCTTAAAGCTAGTGTCACACAACTAGGAATTTGCCAATTATGTGTGTAAGCGACGATAATTATAAAAGTAATAGTGTTGGATACCCATGAAATACATTATGCATTCAGTGCCGAGGTATATAGCCACTTAGTTCAGTTCAAGTGTATATGGTAAGAATTTGGCTTTAGATATTCATCACATGATTAGCGAGATCCGCCACATATGTACCTAAGCTAGAGGTTATCTCCAAATGATTAGTCAGTAATTCCAATTAGCTTATGTGGTAAGAAAAAGTGTTACTATCAGAGATTTCTCATATGGTCAAGGTATCCCAGTTAGATAACCCAATAGGTCATTTGGCATGTATGCAAGGCATAATAGTAGCTTTCACCAAGGCATCAGATATGTCAATTTCAGTTTGGGTCTTCATGACTTCTAAGGTGTCATAGTGTGATGATATTTAGCTTACAAATAGAACTCATGTTTTATAATCAATTATTTATAATAGTTTTGGGTGTCGAAAGATCACCACTTACTGAGTTTTATTCATGCATTTCCTTTTGTATGTTTGCAAGTAAAGGTGAGTAACGAGGAGGATGGGGGATCCAGCAGTCTAGTTAGTAGCTACACAAGTAGAGGGGTCTTTTGTTATTCAGTTTTTATCAAACATATAGTTTATTATTATTATGTATGTTTATTATTGTTATTGTTGCTAGAATTTTCAGACACATAATATCACATAAGCATTGATTAATAAAGTTGTTTTTATTACGTTACCTTTTTGCATGCTTTATAATTATGATCATGCATTAACATTTTCAAATAGCTCAATTATGCACGCCTCTTTTGGTATATTCCCATTAGGGGTATGCATTTGGATAAGGGTGTTATAGCGGGACTATTTAAGGTGTTAGAATGTGTAGGGTTGCCTATTGGCTTGTGTTGCGAGCGAGCATGGATCGCATTCATAACATGTTTCATGTATTGTTGTTATGTAAGTATATCAATGACTTTTTTCATGTGCTCAAAGTTGAGGATATCAAACTCGATGATAGTTTGGCGTATAAGGAGTGCTCAGTTTAGATCCTTGACCAATGAATCAAAGAACTCCAATATAGGTAGATTCCCTTAGTTAAAGTTCTTTGAAGGAATCACCGAGTTGAAGAAGCACATGGGAAGCTGAATAGGACATAAGGCAGTAGTTCCTATACTTTTTAAGTGAATTTCAGGGACAAATTTCATATGAGGGGTGAGAACTATAATACCCACAAGTAAACCCAAGGGCATTCTAGTCTTTTTTCTTGTTTGAATTGAGTTAATAAATGTATTCCAGAGGGATGCACACCTATTTGAATTTTGAAATTTGTGATACCCACATGTCATAAGATTGATAATCACGATAGTGCCGATTTTAATTTTTAATGTTATAAATGTTTACATGTTTATAATGATGATAGACTACTTTAGGCAATTTAGAAACTTGTTTGAGACCTATATATGTGTTGGTATTGACCCATAATGGGTGGAGGGCATAAAACGTCGTAGGTTTGCAACTCCCAAATCGCGATGCACATTTATGTATCTTTATACAAATAGGAAAACTTTGTAAGTAATGCTTCGTCTTGAGAAGAAGCATACACAATTTTGTGGTATGAGAAACACCCCCATGTATGTCTCTTTTGATAGTAGATGTCATGTTAGAATTTAGACACACTCATGTAGATAGTTAATTGACCATTTTACCCTTGACTAAACGTAAGGAATGCAAATAGGAAGGAAAGAAAGAAAATGAGATCTTAGCAAGAAAGGCAAAGAAGTTAATGATAAAAGAGGTGTCTAACTATATGGAAAATGACACAAACCCCAATAGAGTCAAATCTAGGTCAAAAATTAAAAAAGTTAAGAAAAATGATACATATCCAAATAGCTACCAACTGTGTGCATAAACGGCAATATATGTGACAGCAATAAGCCTAAATACCTATGAGATGTATCATGCACTCATTGCTAAGGCATATTAGCCACTTAGCTCAACTCAGTTCAAGTTAGTTTAGTTCAGGTGTGCATGGTAAAGGATTATGACATTTTAGATGTTCCTCATGTGGTCAGTAGGATACATAACATACATACCTGTGGTAGGGGTCATCCTAGGATGGTTTTAGATAACAGTTTCGTAACTACCGTATGTGGTAAGGGAAAGATTGTGGCCAGATTTCCCTATGTGACCAAGGTATCTCAATTAGCTAGCCCATTAGATCGCATGGCATGTGCCCAAGGCATGACAATAGTAGACATATAAGGTGACATATGTTTTCACTAAGGCATTAGATATGCCAATTTCAGGGCATGAGGGTGTCGAGTTGTGACCATGTCCAAATTCATAAGTGGAACACCCAATTTAGTAGTTGTATGCATTATTCAGGGTGTCAAGAGGTCACTGATTTACTACGTTTTTTCATTCATGCATTCTTTTTATGTTGTTTCGCAGGTAGAGGTGAGTAGCAGGGCATGTGGAAAAGTCAACGATCCAGTACACCAGCTGCATGAGGTGAAGGGCAAAAGTGTCATTTTGAATTTTTTTGTATTTGTGTTTTTGATTGTGCATATTAATAGTCTTTAGTTATTTTTCAAACGCATCATTTGTAATAATGTCAGAAGCTATTTCATACATTTAAAATATTTATCCAGATTTCACCTTTTCGCACATGTTAGTAATTATTATCATGCATTTATTCTTCTCTATTTTAACTAAGAAAGCAGGTTATGCATGCTCTGGGTCATATTCTATGTTGGAGTATGTATCTAGAAAGGGTGTTACATGATTAAACATCACCATTACCATTAGAGTCATCTTTATCATCATCTACATATATCTTTTAATACTAACATACCTCAATAGAAATACACCCACCAAATTAATTATAATAATAAGTGTGATTATTGTTGTTAATGGAAACAATATGTTTGGTATCGAAAGTAGCAACCTAACATGTGTAGAGGAATATTTCTATCTCTCATGCCAATCATTATTGAAATGTATACAAATATATATTAACAATAAAACTATGTACATAAACAAATACAAATAATGTGTACAACTTTATGTATAAACAATAGTATATCACCATGTAGTTGGGTATTATTTTATCTCTAATTTAAAATTGGTCAAAAGACTATTTCCCACCTAAGTTTCAATGCAAAGACAAATACACACCCGCGAGGTTTCAAAAACTCAAAAACCCACCCATGGACCAATTGTTGTTAAAATTTTATGTTAGAGTTAAGGGTAAAATTGTAACTTTTTCACCCTAAATCCCCAAGATTTTTCTCCCTTCTCTGGCAATAGTGGTAGCCATCGTTGCCATAGCTAGAGAGGGAGAAAACCCTAGGGATTTTGTGGGGTGGGGTGGTGGGGCGGGGATGGGGCGAGGGTTAAAATGCGAGTTTTCAAAACTCAAAGGGAAAAATGAGACAAAATTATATATTCCCCCCAAATCTCTAAGGTTTTCTCTCTTCTCCAGCAATGGTGGTAACCATTGTTGCCATAGTTGGAGAAAGAGAAAACCCTAGGGATTTTTTTTTTTTGGGGGCGAAATCATTTTTCAAAGTTATGGCTAGGGTTGAAATGCGAGTTTTCAATACCGAAAGGAAAAAATGAAATAAAATTATACATTTTAATATTATTTGTAAAATGATGATTTTACCCTTATCTCCAATTTACAATTTTTAACAACAGTTGATCTATGAATAGGTATTTAATTTTTGAAACCCTGCAAGTGTGTATTTGTCTTTATATTAAAACTTTGGTGGGAAATAGTCCTTTGACCTTTAAAACTATTTACTCATATAGTAACATGCTATTATTTATGCACAAAATTAAGTATACTATTTATACACATAACACTACTCATATATTAATGTATGAAACAAGTTGATTGTTGTATTGTCTTAATTAACCATTAAATAATGCCCATGTTATGTTGGGTGGGTAGACAGGTAACTTGCCCTAACCCAACTTCAATTATACTAGGGATGATGTTAACCTTTTTTTTGTTATCTTTTATGTTTTTCTTTATCGGAAATATGTACGAAAATGTAAAAATAGATAAATAAATAATTGTCTATCTCAAACTTTGGTTTAGTCGAATTCCAATTTGGATTAAGAAATAATTCTACTAAGTAGTGTAATTGAGTTGAACCATGTTTATATTTCATAATAATACCGAAAAAAAAAATTTGGGTCTAGGTTTTTCGTTTATTTTTGAAATTATGATGTGACTTCATAAAAAAATGTATGATAATCTTTAAAAAAGCATTTCAACTAAGTTTAAACCTAACTATCCAAACCAAGTTCGAATAAGATTCAATTTAAAATCAATTTGATGTTTGAATTGAGTTTAAAAATAATTTAACTTTAGATTCAACTCTAAGTCAATTCAAACTCGATTATGTGAATTAATTTGTATTCGATCTATTTATAAAAACAATAACAATTCAAATTTGGTTTATTTGATCTTAACTCGAATTAAATTGTGCCCTAAACCTAAAATATAAACTAACTCAATATGTGTTAAAAAGTGTCTAGACAATGCACAAAAGATAAAACAAACCCATGTTATAGTTATAATTTTAATTCAATACAGATAATAAATGATTAAAATTATTTACACTAATAACAGAAATCATTTTGTGTGTGAATGGATTTTTATTTATTTCTAACTCTAAATCATTCAATTATATAATGACACAATTTACCCAAAAAAAAGCATATAATAATACATTATTATTTTTACATAAATTAATACTTAGAGATAAAACGGATATTGATAATATTTACTAATATTCTATCTCTAAAGCTTAACCTAAAATCCATTTTAATATCCTTGTTAGTTACCAAACCCTAAAATATTAGTTTTAGCAAACAATCAAATTACATGCCAAAACAATGAAAATAAATTTGTGCACAAATAATAATATATTACTATGTGATTGAATGATTTTGAATTAAAAATATAATAATATTCAATTACATAAGAATATGTCAATATTTATACCTTTTTGCATGTTTGAGTTTGCATGATCATGTATTAAATGATAAGATTTTAAATTTAGTAGTTTGGTCATAGGTCATACATGTCTCTTTAGGTTATATTTCAGGTAGAGATATGTATCTGGAGAGAGATATTGCATAGAGTTTGCGTACAATAATAGTTATCAAGCAACCATCAAGATGGCTCCATATGAGGTTTTATATGGCAGAAAATATAAATCACCATTATATTGGGATGACATAGGAGAAAGAGATATCTTGACTTAGTTATTAGGACCAGAGATGACTCAGAGGATGATAGAGCACGTAAGATTGATAAGAGAAAGGATGAGGCATGCTCAAGACCGTCAAAAAAGTTATTCAAACCTATAAGCATCTGATATTAAGTACGAGGTAGGTGATAAAGTATTTGTTAAAGTAGCCCCTTACAAGCATGTTATGAGATTCGATAAGAAAGACAAGTTAACACCAAGGTTTGTGAGACTATTTGAGGTGTTGGAGCGTGTAAGGTTGTCTACTGGCTTGCGTTGTCAACGAGCATGGATCCCATTGATGACGTGTTTCATGTATTGTTGTTATACAAGTATATCAAAGACCTGACCTATGTACTCAGAGTTGAGGATATCAAGTTCAAGGATAATTTGCCGTATGAGGACTACTTAGCTCAAATTCTTGACCAGTGAGTCAAGGAGCTCAGATGTAGGTAGATCCCCTTAATTAATGTTATTTGTAGGAATCATTGAATTGAAGAGGCCACATGGCAGGCTGAGCAAGACATGTGGCAACAGTTCTCATAACTTTTTGAGTGAATTTTAGAGACAAAATTCATATAAAAGGAGGAGGACTGTAACATCCACAAGTAAGCTTAAAGGCATTCTAGTTTTTTTCTTGTTTGAATTGAGTTAATAAATGTTTTCCAGATAAAGGCATAATTGTGTGTAGGGGCACACACAGTCATACATCATTAGCAAAATTTGAATTTTGAGATAAGATCTAAATCACGATAAAATCGGATGATTTGTATAGTTCGGCAGCATGACACATGCCCATGTGTACATAAATTAATACTTAGAGATAATATAGATATTGATAATATTTACTAATATTCTATCTCTAAAGATTAATGTAAAATCATTGTTTTTTTTTTTTTTTTTTTTGAGGTTTAATATCCTTGTTAGTTACCAAACTCTAAAGTATCAATTTTAGCTAATGATAAAATTATATGCTCAAACAATGAAAACAAATTTATGCAAAAACAGTAATATATTATTATGTGATTGAGTGATTTTGAATTAAAAATAAAATAATACTTAATTACATAATAGTATGTCAATATTTATATACAAATTTATATTTATTATTTGTGTAAATAATACTGTTATTTAAGGAATGGATTGGTGCTCCTTAATATAGGCCTTCTTTTTTAATTCCCGTTAATTACAAAATTATCCCATATTAGAAACCTCCAAGTATTCATTCATCGTTGGCAGTGTCGCCTCTATCTAAAAGAGACTTGGATCATTAGCTTCTCACCAAGTAAATCTCAACAACATTTCAATCAAATCTCTTGTAAACTGTTAAGAACTCTATTATTTTTTCTTTGACTGTTTCTCTTTGTAGAATTTGGCCGGACACAATCCACCACGGTGTCTAGTCTTCCGCATAAATTTCTTTTTCTAGTTTATAAAAGTTGTAATAGAGATGCATATATAACCATTAGTGTTTATGTTGCTATTACAGAATCTGCTAACATGATGATTTGATTGAACATTTTAGTGTAGCAGTTCTTGTGAAGCGTAGCTTCTCTATTTGTTTTCTATTGTAGTGTTGCCACTTTTTTTTGCAAGTGTACTCGTGGTAGATTTGTAATTTTCGTTCACTGCAAAGAGATATGAATTCTTGCTTCTAGTTTCCATTCTCTCTCTCCTCTGCAAATATCACTGATTAAATTGCCTCTTAATATGCAAGTTCTGAAGCTAAACCCATATGTGTTTCTTCTTAATGTTAAAAAGAAGACGAATGTGGTGATTGTTGTGATCTTCAGTCATCTATTAATGACAAGAGAAAAGAACTTTACCCTCACACAAAGTTAAGGGTTTTAGTGTGCTTCTCTTCATAGATGGCCAATAAGATTCTTCATTAAAATGATGAACGGAAAATTTTCTACGTAGACAAACATTAATTATAGTTTTAATTTAATAAAATCAAATAATTAAATATTTTAATGATAGTTTACAGATAGATTTAAGTAACTAATAAAGACAAGTTTAATATACTTATGTCATTATTAGTGTGGGATTTAAGGATTTAAGTAATTAGTAAAAATAAGTTGACAATATTAGTGTGGGATTTAAGGATTTTGATCCCTTTGATTAAATCTATTAACCTATTATATATAAACTAGATACTCTTGCTGAAACTCATACAGTATAATTGTACTAATTGAAAGTTATCTTTCAGAGAGGTTTCAGGAGCAAAAGATTAGTCATACCAATGCAAGTAATCTCAACAACATCACAAATTCAAAATTTCAGATTGTATGATGTTCTAAGTATTTTTATAATTCTAAAGTTTTTAATTCAATGTTTTATAGCCTACGTGTATATCCAGTGGAATTAGAATTGAATGATTTAATGTTTGTTTATGTAAATAAGATCTTACATTTAAAATATTCAAATAGAGTGGTAATGAATTGGCTGCCTAGGCTGCTTAGGAAACAGACGCAATCTCATGATTCTTTAAAACTACCTTTAACCGAATGCTCTTAACAAACTCTAGGCCCCAAAGATAACTATCACCTCTATATAAGACCGGCCCCCCATCACAACAGACTCCCTCACAAAAATCTCAAGCCTCTCCAACATTCCAAGAAGCGCCATTGTTGCATAGAGTTTTTTACTTGAGAGATGGCACCAGAACTATTGCTCGTAGTAGAAGCGTTACTGTGTCTTCATCAATTTACAAGGAGGGGTAACTTGATAATCTTAACAATGCTACTGCATGTCTTTATTTGCACATGCTGCTTCGGCCAACATACCCAAGTAAATATCACTTTCTTGGATCAATTATGGTTGCTTAGATGAGAAATTTTGTGAAAGAAATAACCACAAAAGTTTATTGATTCACATGTTCATTTCTTGTGGAATAGTTGGAATTGCTTTTATGTGTATTGGTTTCTTTACAATCTTGTGTAATAGGCTTAAGTTTTTATTTTTTGTTCTTGGCTTGGTATGTTTGGTTGCCGAGAAAACTATAGGGGAAATATAATAAGAATCCTTGGATTTAGAAGAATTGAAGCTTTCTTATCTCCCTCTACATTTTCAGGCTTCCCTTGTGAAATTCTTTGTTCGGTTGTGATTTTTTCCCTTTTTCTTAAAGAATTCACATGAATAAAAATGATGGGGTTTCAAGACATTTTTAAGTTTTCAGATTTCTTTATTTACAAACAATCTTGCTGGGCGTTTCATTTGAATTTCTTGAAACATTGTATGGTAGCAGGGATTTTCCTGGCGACTTAATGTATGTAAGCCATGTGCTTTACCAATCTTGACACTGCTACTGCATATCTTTATCTGCATTTACTGCTTTTCCCAACATACCCAAGTAAATAAACTTTCTTGAATCAATTATGATCGCTTGGATGAGAGAAATTTTGTATAAGAATTGCTCATTTCTTGTTAAATGATTGGGAATTAAGCTTTTGTGTGTGTCGATTTCTTTACAATCTTGAGTAATGGGCTTAAGTTTTTATTTTTTGTTTTTGGCTTGGTTTGTTTGGTTGCCAAGAAAACTATAGGGTTAGATTCTATATCCTTGGATTTTGAAGAATTGAAGTTTTCTTATCTCCCTCAACAAGAAAGAAAATTATGTGGTTTCAAGACATTTTAAAGGTTTTCAGTTTTTGTTTTTGAACAAATAATCTTGCTTGGGTTTTATTTGAATTTCTTGAAACATTATATGGTAGTAGGGATTTCTTGGAGACTTAATGTAATTCATGCGTTTTACTATGATATTCCAATATCTTAAACAAATCTCACATCAATAAAATATAATAAAAATATTGAGTTTAAATATACATCCCACATCGTTGAAATTGTTGTGAGTTCTTTAAGATATCAAAACGTCTTTTGAGTTGTAAAACCCAAAAGCCATGATAAATTATTCTAATATGTATAATAAATGTTGAGTCCTATAGCAACATATCTTGAAATTGGACCAGACTATTAAACCGTGGATGTTAAAAATAGTTCTCCAAAGTGAAAAACCACTTGAAATTTTCCTAACCAACTTTCTCTGACCTTGTGTTGTATTGCAGATGAAAATGCAGTGGCACAAGGATGATGCCCCTCTGAAAGAAGACAATGGAGGATGTAAGAGGCCAGGCCACACCCTTTTTCTGTAAAACAAATTTCCTACCATTTTGAAACAATCATATACAAGCTTTTGGTGAATGCAACAGGGACAAAGAAAATATGTTTGATAGCCTCCAAGCTTGAGGACAATCAAGGCCAATTCATTCAGTGGCCCAAGATTCAACTGCTTTCATCGGTTAAATTTACTTGTCACAAATTCCAGTTACACATTTCCTACGAATACTTTCATCTCCTTCAGTGTCTCCCAGGTTCAAAAGCCTATTTTTGAGAAACCTAACAGGGTAACAACTCCAGTTTACTGCCTGCAGCCGCACCAACAAAGGCCTAGGGATACAAATATTCACTGTAGTGATTCTCTTTTTGGATTTTTTACAAGTTTTGGGCTAAGATATAATTATATCACGCCTTTCTCACTTAGCATTCCTTCTAATATCACCAAGATGTCATAGAAATGCAGCAAAGATACAGTTGGGCACTTATTTTTGCTTAATTATCTTTTTATTTTTAGGAAGTTTGTTTAGTTAAAAATTACGGTGTTGTTCGTGTTGGACATATACAATATTACTTCATTTTACATCTGGTACCAGAAATAGAAAAACAAAACTTCTTAGTCTCTTCATCTCTACTCCTTGCCAAATGAGGAAAAAAAAAAAGCATGCATACACATATACTTGCAAATCAATTGCACCCTTAGGATCAGCTACTTTTGCTAATTTTGATGAGGACTTTTAGTTGAGAATTGTGAGACAAAAGCCAGACAGATTTGTTTTTATGATAACTGATTATATTGTAACATGTTCCTTTCATTTAATTAAATAAGCATTTTTCTAAAATAGATGAAGAGGTTATCATAGAAATTCAACCACTCTTTTTCAAACTCCTGTCCAAAATCAAGACATTCTACTACTCACACTTTACTTGAGCTATCTCAAAAAGTTACTAATCACATAACTGTAGAAGTAAGTTTCAAAAAAATAGGTCGAACCATGTTAAAAAACCTAACTAATTGTCTAATCCTCACTTCATTTAATTTACCTCTCACCATAACAGATAATAAGATTAACTGATGCTTATCTCAAAGTTAAATTTGAATTAAATTAAATTGGTCATAAAATTTGGCTCAACTCAGTTTAAATTCGTTTAGTTTAAATTTGAATCGAGTTTGAGCAAGATGAGTTAAATCATCTTCTAAACCAAACCGAATTTAAGCCAAGGGATATTTGAATCAAGTTTGACACAAATTTATAATTCGAATTCGTGGCTCTAATTCGATTTAAATTTATGGCTTACATCCATAACTCGAATTTGTAACTTAGATTTGTGGTTTAAAGTTCGCCACTCATTTACAAAATGACTTCCTTTTACCCATTATCGGAGAAAACGACATCATTTGGTAGAGAGGAGAGATATAGAGACTAAGAAGTTTTGTTTCTCTATTCTTAATACTTGTTGCAAAATGAGGCAATATTGTTTATGTTCAACATGAACAACAGTGTAATTTTTAACTGAACACACTTCCTACAAATAAAAAGATAACAAAGGAAGAATAAGCGAGAAACTATGACATCTTGGTGACATTACGAGCAAAGTTAAGTGAAAAAGGCGTGATATAATTAATCTTAGCCCAAAACTTAAAGGAATTTCAGAAAGGTCATCTCTACAGTGAAGATAATAAAGGAAGCCCTTCATTTTCTACCACAATCTTGCTAAGGTATCTACATTTTTTCTTGTTTTCTTTATTAGCTATATGTTTCTTCATAATTCCTCAAAAAGATATCATAAAATGTAGAATTGAAAGCTCAATTTTGATTATTTTTTCTCGATTTTTTATCTGCACTGGCTCTTAGACAGAGGTTTTAATTCATTTTTCTCTCTGCATTTTACTAAAATGAAAAATTAATGGCATGAAAATCTGCATTTTTAGAATTTTCTAAATGGGGTTTATCAGTCACAGATTCCATCCAGACGAGCTAATTTCATTGGTTCATGCTTTTAAAAACCTGCTGCTTAAAGAGCTGCTTGCTACCACTTTGTAATTCTATCAGAAGAAAATAGCCCAAGACAGCTGTGGCATGCCTTGTTTACAGCTGCTTATCCTCTTCTGTCTTTCCGTCATCTCAACCTTGCACCTAAGCATCACTTTCCTAGGGACAGAGACCTTCAAGCTCTAAGGCTATCATAGTAATGCCAGCATGGTTACATCTAACTGCCTACTGGGCAAGCTTCCACTTTCTTAAGATGTACTTGTTACAGTGTTACATAGAGCAGTACAATAATGTTGAACTCTCAGCTATGGACATGGGTACATACCATTGCTTTATCCTTTTCCTTTTATATTATTGTTATAATATAAGTCTAACAGATAACTTGCAAAATTGCAGACATTTTTTAATTACTACTAAAGCTTAAAGTTAATCTTTTCTCTAACAGACTGTCTAGTTGGATAACTTTTCCCATCTCTGTATTAATGCAAATACTGGTGTGATTTTATGCAGGCTTTCCTACTGTTAATAAAATCGCTTAGATTCTGAAAGGAGATGGACTGGCTATTAACAAGGGTAGGAGGTCCAATTCTATTCATGTTAATTAACTAAAGATCCTTTAGTATTGAAACTAATTAGATTTACATGCTGTGATGCTACAGAGGTGAAGATATCTACAGTGAACTCCAAGCAGGTTCATGGAGGTTCTTTCATTTAGAAACCTATGGTTGTACTGATTAATTAGCTTCCTTCTTCTATTTCATTAGTTAAAAGTTCTTATTCTTCATCCATCTTACTGGATTTTCAGATCCAAATTATTTTGAGGAAGGCTCAGAATTTGGACAAGATCACAACTGCTGCTGATGGTGCCACAACAACTAATGTGGAATCTGCTAGGCAGGCCTGACCCAGCAGCTGCTTAAGAATTCCCTTTCTTTCTTTTCCAGTTTATATAAGTGTTTCAACATATAGGAGAAAATAATTTTGTAATAGATGAACCCTACACTTATACTTTTATGCTTCTATTCATGAATTAAGAAGTCAAATTTTCTCAGCAGCTTTGTGTAGAAAGTGGTTTGCACAGCATCTCAACTTTTATATGACAAAAAGAACAAACAAAACCATGCAATACCTTTCTCAGTTCAGCTTTTGGTGGTAGTCCCTCATGGTAGAAGCTTGGCATTGGGTTCCCCTTAAAAGATAAACTCTTTCTGAATGGCTTGATCACCGCCTCTATCTCTTCCTTTAAATATTAAGATCTGGAAGAAGGTCAAAGTAACAAGATGGGTCAGAATCATCCAACTCAAAAAGGCCAACATAACTGATAGCGGGAATACAAAGTAAAGAATTTTATGATAATTAATTTCCACTAAAAATCATGAGAAAGAGAGATTTCTAACCATCCTAATTTGCATGAGAGCCATACCTTGGTCCTTGCTTCACTCTGGCTTTTCTCAGATTCCATTGCTTGGTGTTTCTCCTCTAATTTTGAATAAAACTTAAAAAAACAATGCAACATAATAGATACATTATACATGAAAAATCAAACTACAAGATTCATGTTGAATATATATATATATATAAAGGCAGTACCTCCGTCTGTTTCTCTGCACGTTCTGTACATCTAAATACAGGAGCTGCAGAAACAGTCATCCTGGACTTAATAGTCCTTGAAGATGCTGCAGTTCTATGCATAGTCAAAAGATAACATGAGTTTTTAAAAGAGAGTGGAGAGGCAATAGAAAGAACAAGAAGGTATAGAAGAATAAGATACTTCCTGGGGGCCAAAGGATATGAGTAAGTTACAGAACAAGAATCTTCCTCATCAGGATGCTTCTTGTTCTTGGGTTGCAATGGTATCTTCGGCACCTTAGGTGGCTGCTCCCAAACAAATGAAGCTAACAGGTCAGCTATAAACTGTTACATCATCCTGAATTTGTCAACTCTATGATTACAAATAAATCTTTGTATAACTTTAACCAAATGAAAAATTTACAATTAGACAGCAAAAGCAAGTTGCTTGTGACCTGCCATGAGATTTATTTTGATATGCTAGTAAGGTTTTAATTTTACCACAATTAGTTATATTGAATGAAGAGGTATCAAGTTAGGGAAACCAATTTAATTAATAATCAGGTTTTACAGTTGCCAAAAGAGATTATTTTTAAGGGAAAGCACCTGATTCTTCTTTTTTGTGGTTAGTTGGCACACACCATTTGCATTAGATGTTTTATTCATGGCAGTGGCAGCACAAGGTTCAGCCGAAGCAGGACAAGCTCCATTTGAAGCATGCTTTTCAGTTGCCAGGGAAAATGGCTGTGGAATGGTATGTTTTGCTCGAAGATTTCCAGATGTGGCATTTGGTGCATGTTTCAGAGCTACCAGCGACTTACTATTATCCTTTGTTTTCAGATTTTCTGGTTTGACCTTCTTCTTCGGCAAGTCAGCCTTCAGATTTGAGTTTGCTATGTTCTGCTTCTCTTTATATTTTTCCATATGATTGACTCCAGAAATTTCGATAGAGATTTCAGTAGTACACAACTTTACTCCGCATTCTTTTACTTCAGTGCTTTCTTCCACACCGTGTTGTTCAGGATCCCCATTAACATATGATCCCGCACCATCATGATGATTGTGAATTGTTTCATGATCAGAATCATCGGAAACACCATTTGAATAAACCACACAATAGCTTCCTTGTCCATACAAACATCAGCAACTTCTATCCCCATTTCACTGCAACAAAGAAATTATGCCTAAGTTATATCAAATTTGGAAAATTATTAGCAGTCACAAATGTTCTCTGTACCAAATTCCCTTTCCGCTGTCCTCCACATAAATTTTCTTCTTCAGTTTTTATGAGTTTATAATAGACTTGTATATATACCCATGATGATTTGATTGAGATGGAGACATTTTAGTGGGGCAGATTGTAACATCCCTAGTCCAAGATATTGTTCACCTTGGATACACAATCCATCATGATTTTTCTTTTGGGTTTTACAATCTAAAACGCGTTTTGACAGTTTAAGGAGCTCACAAGTTATTTAGCCAGTCAAATCTTCTCATTCCTAACCATATAGGATATATAGATAGAGTACAAACAGACTCAATATCTCTCCGATATTTTGCCAATATAGGATTTTCTTAATGTATCACACAGATCTTGCGAAGCGTAGCATCTCTATTTGTTTTCTATTGTAGTGTTGCCAATTTTACCTGCAAGTGTAGTTGAGACATAATATATAGAGCTATCTTGCTCATGTTAGATTTGTAATTTGCATTTTACTGCAAAAAAACACAAATTCTTGGTTATAGTTTCCATTGTCTCTCCTTTGCAAATACCAATGATTAAAGTGTCTCTTAATATGCAAGTTCTGAAGCTAAACCCATATGGGTGCTTGTTGTGATCTTCAGTCAGACTCAAACACACAGCCTTCTTAAAACCAGAAAACTTTAGAGGCTTATGGCAGAAAATCAGTTAAGAGCTTGATCATTAGAGCCATTTCTCCCAAATCAAGTTAAAATTTAACTGCTACCGCATTATTATCATTCAAAGTCGAGGAACTTGGTATCTCCAACATTTTGTTTAGTATCTGAAATCTTTGAAAAGAGAAAAAAAAAACCTTAACCTCACACAAAGTAAAGGATTTTATTGTGCTTCTCTTCATGGATGGCCCATAAGATTCTTCATTAAAATGATGAACTGATCATTTCCTACTTTTTCAAAGATACAAATGATGTGGTAATGAATTGGTTGCAGAATGTTAGAAAATTCTGTTAACATTAGATAGTCTAATGACAGTTTTACAGATTAGCTTATGTGTTCTTAATACACTTAAAGGTTATTATTTGGATAGAAAACATTTGTATGAGTTATAAAGTTTATTGGATCTACTATATATTGATTAAGTCTCTACTTTGAAACTATAAAATATAACTTTACCCATTGAAAGTTGTCACTCAATAATGTTTCAAGAGCGAAAAACCAATTGTTGTAATGCAAGTAATAGGTAATTTCAGGAGTTCCATGGTTTCAAATTGTATAGTATTCCAAGTAAATTTATAATATAAAGAATTTTAATTGGATATTTTATAATCTATGTATAGATCTCATTAAATCAAAATTGTATAATTTATATTTGTTTATGTAAAAAAAAAAAAATCCTAAGTGGACTGCTTAACAGTTGCAACCTCATCATTCTTTAAAATTACCTTTTAATTAGTGCTCTTAACAAACTCTTGGCCCCCGAAGATAACTATCACCTCTATATTAGACAAGCCCCCTATTACAACAGATTCCTTACTCAAATCTCAAGCCTCCCCGACTTTCCAAGAAGCTATAGTGCCATTGTTGCATAGAGTTTTTTTTTTTTTTAACTGTAGAGATGGCACCAGAACTATTGCTCGTAGTGTGTCTTCATCAATTAACTAGGAGGAGTAACTTGATCACTTCTTTACCAATCTTGACACTGCTGCTGCATGTCTTTATCTGCACATGCTGCTTTGCCCAACATTCCCAAGTAAATACTTGAAACTTTCTTTGATCAATGATAATTACTTAGATGAAAGAAATTTTGTTAAAGAAATGCTTTTTCTTGTGGAATGATTGAGATTGCTTTTATGTGTTTTGATTTCTTTACAATCTTGTGTGCCGGGCTTAAGCTTTTATTTTTTGTTCTTGGCTTGGTATGTTTGGTTGCCGAGAAAACTATAGGGAAAAGAAATTCTTGGATTTTGAAGAATCTTTATCCTTGGAAAAGAAAACTATAGAGAAAAAAATAAGCTCTAAAGACATTATTAGAATCTTTATCCTGGGATTTTGAAGAATTGAAGTTTACTTGTCTTCCTCTACATAGTCAGGCTTCTCTTCGGAAATTCTTGGTTCTGTTGTGATTTTTACCCTTTTCTTAAAGAATTCATAGGAATGAAAATTATGGGTTTTCAAGTCATTGTAAAGGTTTTCAGTTTTTTTTTTTAAATCAAATTATCTTGCCTAGTGTTTTATTTGAATTTCTGGAAACATTGTATGGTAATAGGGATTTTCTTGGAGACTTAATATAATCCATATGCTTCACTCTAATAGTATGACATTTTCCTTAGCAAATCCCACATCCGTAAAGCATGAGAGATGTAGGGTTTAAATGTGCATCTCACATCCCTTGAAATGTTAAGAAATGATTGTTTAAATAGAATATGAGCTTATTAAGTTATCAAGATGCTTTTTAACAACATATCTCAGACAGTGGGCTAAACCGCTCTGAAATTTTCCTAATAAGGTTTCTCTGGTCTTACATTGTATTACAAATGAACATGCAGTGGTACAATGATGATGACCTTCTGGAAGGAGATAATGAAGGAGGTAAGAGGCCACACCACACTCTTTTCCTGTTAAACAAATTTCCTCTCATTTTAAACAATCAGATAAATGTTTTTGGTAAATGCAACAGGGATAAAGATATGTCTGATAGTCTCCAAGCTGAAGGACAATCAAAGCCAATTCATTCAGAAACTTAAGGTTCAACTGCTTTCATCAGTCAAATTTACTTGTCACAAATCCCAGTTACTCATTTCCAACTGATGGGTTCCTCTCTTTCATTGTCTCTCAGAGTGAAAAGCCCATGTTTGAGAAAGCTAACAGGATCACTGCTCCAACTTACAGCCTGCCGCACCCACAAAGACCTGGTGATACAGACAATGACTGTACAGATAATCTTTCCAAAATTCCTTTAAGTTTTGAGCTGGGAAATAATCTTAGTACGCCATTTCTGCTCAGCGTTCCTCGTAATATCACCAAGATTTCATAGAAATGGAGTTGAGATGTTAGGCATATACAATATTTCTTCAATTTACTGCAAGTATTAGGTATATAAAAGCAAAACTTCTTAGTCTCTATGTATCCTGCCTGCCAAATGCACTCTCAGGATCAGCTGGTTTTGCTAATTTTGATGGTTCAACTTCATAATTAATTTACAAAATGATGTCGTTTTGTTATTATTAAATTAAACAATATCATTTTATCAATATACTGTAAACTTAAACTATAAATCTAAATTATAAATCTAAATCGAATTCAAATTGAATTATTTCTTATTCAAATCAAACTCAAACTAACCTTAATTTTAACTTAATAAATTTGAATTAAATTATCTTTTATTTAAACTAAATTCAATCTTAAAAATATTTAAACTTAATTTGGTTCATGTTTATCCTTATCGTACCGGAACTACCAAAATATATTTTGTGCGAGGCTCTGAAAATACTTTACGTTCCGTACTCATAAATCAATGATAAAAGGCTGTTCCCGCTTGAAATAACGGCCTACAAAGTTAATCCAATGGGAACCTCCACGTGTTCGTTCAATATTGGCCAGTCACCTCTATATAAAGGCGCCTCCAACCGTAAGCTCCAGAAGAAACACAGAAAAAGAAGACGATTCTTAACAATGGAGGCAAGCACCAAGGTTGTTTTAGAGAACGCTGAGATCATGAAAGAGGAAATCAAGAACAAGAACGACGACGTTGAAAAGAAAGAGGCAGCACCTGTTGATCCTGATAATGGTGAAGTAATTAATGCTGTCGCTGCTGTTGTTGCTATTAACAACTCTTCAGCTCAGATGAAGAAGAGGAAAAACAGGAAGAAGAAGAGCAACACTCGCATTCAAGTCTCCAACACCAAGAAACCCTTCATTTTCTACCTAAAACTTGCCAAGGTATCCACATATTTTCTTGTTTTATTTTTCCCTTAAATCAAGAATTTCTGGTTTCCTTATGTTTCTTTATTAGCTTATTGACATAAAAATTTGAAGATTTTATGATTTTCTTGATGGGGTTTTGTTTGATGTTATCAATCTATCTTGCAGAGTCACATAAAGCAGTACAATAATGTTGAACTCTCGGCCTTAGGCATGGGTAAATTACATACTGTTTTCTTAATCCTTTTCCTGGGAAGTTTATCTGGATGACTTTTCTTTCTCTCTCTGTATTAATGCAATCACTGGTGTGAATTTATGCAGCCATTCCTACTGTTATCACAATCGCTGAGATTCTGAAACGAGATGGAGTGGCCATTAACCAGGGTAGGAAGTCAAATTCTATTCATGTTAATTAACTAAAGATCCTCTATAATTGAAACTAATTAGATTTACATGTTGTGATGCTGCAGAGGTGAATATATCTACAGTGAACTCCAAGCAGGATCATGGAGGTTCTTTCAGTCAGAAACCTAGGGTTGTACTGCTTACTTAGCTTCCTTCTTCTTTTTATCCAGTTACAAGTTCTTATTCTTCATCCATCTTTCTGGGTTTTCAGATCCAAATTATTCTGGGGAAGGCTCAGAATCTGGACGAGACCACAACTGCTGCTGATGGCGCCATAGCACCTAATATGGAATCTGAGAATTAGGCAGTTGCATAAGAATTCATCAGTTTCAGCAGTCTCCTGCATAAATGTTCTTTTTCAGTTTTATATGTACACACCTGTGTTGTTGATGTTACATTTGTAATCTTCCATCTTACTTCAGAGAAATATAAATACGTGTTTCTGGTTCTATTATCTCTCTCCACTGAGCTCAGTTAATTATGCAACAATCACCGATCAAAATTTCCATTAATAAGCATGTTTGAAGCTAACTAATGCAGGAGAAACTTGGTATTTGCAACTTTATATCTTTGTAAAAAGTCACAGGTCCAAGATGAAGCTTCCAAAATATATCAAGTCTCATTTACTAATGATACGCGTACAAATGAATCCTAGAGTCCCAAGTCTTAAAAAGAAAAGAACCTTGTATGTATAATTAACCTTGTTAAAATAGTAGATAATTAAGGATGTTGGCACATGGGCTGCTTAATAAATAGTTGCAAACATCATTCTTTTACACTACATTGTACACCTCTAACTCTTGGCGCCAAAAATAACTACCAGCAATACCTTGTTTGATTTCCAAGAAGTGTCCTTGTTGCTTAGAGTTCTTTGCTGTAGCCATGGCGCCAGAACTGTTAACCGAAAGGAGAAGATTGATATCTTTTTTACCCATCTTGACACCACTACTGCATGCCTTTTTCTTAAAAACTTTCTCGGATCAATAATGGTTGCACAGATGAGGGAAATTTTGTAAAGAAACTAAGCAGTAAGAGTTTATTCATTTACATGGACTTTTCTTGTGGAATGCTTAAAGTTATGTGTACTGGTTTCTTTCCTATGTTATGTAATGGGTTCAAATTCTTTTGGAATATGACTTTCTTGGTTTAGTACGTTTGGTTGCAGAGAAAACTTTAAAGAAAAGAAGATTCGCTGTAAAGTTGATTCAATTCTTTATTGTTGGGTTTGCAAAAATCTGGAGTTTCTTTATCTTCATCCACATTTTCAGTATTCTCCGAAATTCTTGGGTCGGTTGTGATTTTCCCCATTTTCTTAGGGATTTCATAGGAATGGAATCATGGGATTTAAGACATTTTTAGGATTTCTGATTTTACCCTTTTGTATGATATCTCTTGTTGATGAAAAATTGCACCAATGAGAGTTACGCAAGATCAAAGATGTGGTTAAGGGTGTGCATAATTTAGTTATAACTGTAATATTAAACTAAATTATTTAAATGTTATAGCTTAATTTGGTTTGGGTTGAAATCTGTTTAAACCTTTTTTTTTCAATTTGGATTGTAATTTGAGTAATTTTCAAACCAAACTAAACCGTAAACTGTAAACTGTATTTCTTTAATATATATATGTGTGTGTATATGAATGAATGATTTTAAAAAGTTCAAATTATTGTAGTTGAATTGCATATTTTATCATGTATTAAAAATCTAATTTTTTATATCATAGTTATATATTTTATCGTATAATGCGCCTTTTAAAAAATGAAATAATAAAAAATTATAATTGTCATGTCATCATTTTAAAAAATATCATAAACACCTTTAACATTTGAAAATTTTTCATAGACATTCATAATGTACTATTATTTTCTTTAAAAAAGTGTATCGATTTATGTATATAATATGTATCATATCATATGATACGTTTATTGTATAATATTAATTTGATATATTTTATAATATATATAATTTTCTACATGTATCATATCGTATCATAAGATACGTATCATGTATTATAAGATATTGATAACTATTATTCAAACCATAATCCGAATAATATTTTTTCAATTTGGTTTGAAAATTTTTCAAATCATTTTTTTAGTTTGATTTTAAAAAACTCTTAAACCATATCAAACTAGACTTTGCACACCCCAAGGTGTCATTTTACATAAGTGGGGATGAGCAGCAAAAAGATAAATTAGATTAACTATATGATATTTTTAAGGTGTTTTAACCTACTGTTCGGAAGTATAAATCCCCCCTTATGTTATTAAGTGTTCTGTTGAGAATATGATAAGAGTACTTGATGATCATACAAGAGACCCCTTTGACCTCTATCCAATTCTGTATATATAGAACAAAAGGAAAGAGATAGATAATTAATTATAGGATTAGACACTCCTAATCCAAGTAAATGGAATTTAAATATCTAATGACTTCGGTTGATTACATTATCTCACAATGGAAGTACTTAATAATGCTAGCCCACGAAGGTAGAAGTTACAAATGGAGATTGATCCTGTGATAATAAGAGATGAGAATGGTAGGTTGAGGAGATCATAAAAACTATTAAGATCCACTCTTTTTATAGTTTATGGATGGAAGGACTTCTAGTTCTACCAACGTTCTAGGTTGACCTGCAGGTAAATAACATGCCTAGCATCTCGTGCATAAACAGTGCATTTAGTCATTGTATGTTGCTTGCATAGCTAGCTGCTACATATTGTTCGCATGGTTAATCGCTCAGCACGGCTAGACACTACTTTGGACCTTTGGTGCAGCTACTTTGCATTTTCTTTAAGGGCGAGAATGGCCACACAACGTCTCTCTTGGGATCTTCTATTCTTTTACAATTAATCTTGCTTGGTTCTTTAAACATTATATAAGTATTGGGATGCCACTGTATGTTCGGGAGTCAAGTGAAAACTGTTTAGAACTTGGAAATATGTCTAATTACATAATTTCTTCTTTTCTTATAGTATATTCAGAGAGGAAAGATTTATTGCCTTTTTAAGGATATGATCATTTACTTATTTGCTGTGGTAGCCATCATCAACTAGTTTCAATTAGGTTTCTTTGTATTCTATCTGAAACTTCAAACTCGGAGTTTTGCATTTTACTAGGGGTATTTTCTGGAGGCTCAATATTATTTATGAATGTGTTTTACACATAAATAGTTTTCCTAAATGAACACTCAGTTTCTGAATTTCCCTAGCTAGGTTTCTCTGATCTTACATTGTATGGCAGATGAACAGGCAGTTGGTAGGAGAATGATGACATTCTGGGAGAAGATTATGGAGAAGGTCAGAGGCGACATCCTCTTGTTGTGTTAAACAATTTTCCTCTCATTTTTAGACAATCCGATTACGAGTTTAGACTATACAAGATGGTTAAAGCTATGGAGAAATTCCCGTTATTCATTTCACTACCAATAGCTTCATCTCGTTAACTGTCTCTCGGATTGAAAAGCCAATGTTTTGAGAAAGCGAACGGGATTACTGCTCCCGCTTACAGCTTACTGCATTTCCAGAATTTCAGCAAATTTTGAGCTAGGATATAATCACAGTACTAGTCTCTCATTTCTGCTTAGAATTGCTCCCAACATGACCAAGATGCCATAGAAATGGAGTAGAGATGGTTTGAGGGAACTAGATACTTGGGCTTGTGCATATCTGTCACTCTGTTTTCCTTAGTTCTTCTCATTTCTAGGAAGTTTGTTCAGGTAAAATTTATAGTGCTGCTGTTCTTGTTGGGCATATACAAGATTGCTTCATTTTACAGCAAGTAATAGGAAAGGAGAAGAAAACTTTTTAGTCTCTCTTTCTCACCTATCTGCTACATTCACAAAGCACATGCATACGCATACACTTGCCCAAACTATCTATGCGAATCAGCTGCAAGCTCAGGATGAGTAAATTTTGGTAAGCTCAGTATCTCAATGATATCTTGTGAATTGTGACATAAAAACCAGGTGGCTTTGTCCGTATGATATGAAAATCAAAAGATCATTTCTGGTCAACTTCCGAACTCATAAATTATTATTTATGGTAACTATTTCATGACTATCATTCCACAGTGAAAGCGAATATGGGGCACGATTTCCTAAACCGCTGTAGTATCTCTGATATTCACTCACCTTGGATGAAACTATAGATTAAGTGATCGAGTAAACACATGCATACAGTGAATTCAACTTCACAAAAGGTACATAAAAGAAGAATGCATATCCCTGATAATAGCTTAAGTAGGTAATTAATGAGAGATTACAATAATTATCATTGTACTGATAACTTGGCTAGGGTCAATGCTAATACCTTGACTCCATTTCCTATGTCTTGACCAGCAGCATATTCCTCAGGTTTGTGACTGTACCCTGCAAAAGTAATCGAGGGAAACCTATATTTAGATCTTTGTCACTCTTTATTTTCCTCTTATAGTAGAAGTCTATAAGACAGTTCATACATACTAAGTCCTCCATTTGCCTAGCTAGTGTCCTCCATTGTGTTAAGACTATTTCAGAATGAGTGTGTGCCCTTACCAAAGCTTTAATAAATACATATATATATATATATATATATATATATATATATATATATACACACATACACCCACACACATTTTTCATTGTTCTCTGTCTTCTGGTTCTAAAGTTAAGGGCTTCTGTGCCGCCTGTGCACATAGTTAGGAAAGAAAATGGAGTGTGAGCGACACCAAAATTGCTATTGGCGCTTGTACTCCAGTTTCTGGTTGTCTCGTCACAAACGCGATACTGTTTCAACTGATGACATCTAATAATTTATTGTCTAACATTATGAATATTATTAGGAAGGTCTTTGCTATATGCAGAAGAGAGATCTTTTCGAACCTTTGTAACATGGAATGAAAATCATGCCCATTGGAGATACCCTGCATGGATGAGAACATGCCTATAATTAGTAACAGTATGCTGTTAAACACACACACACACATACAAAAAGGAAAAGGAATGGAGCATTTAAACTTCATCATCACCTGAAACTCAAGTAGGTAAAATTAAAAAAAAAATTGTGTTCACTAGACTCTGATTAGGATTGAATACACAAATGCAGAGAAAAGCAACTGAAGAAAGGATCCATTTCATCTTTGCTAATCCTCATGTGTAGTATTTGTTAACCATGCTTGGGAAGAAGAGGAGGGCATGGGACAATTTTGCATTCGTGTATCAGTCGCTTGATTGATAGAAATGAAGAGAGAACCTCTACTATCAGAGAAAATTGCCCCAGCCCCAAGGTACAAGGTTGTTAGACATAATAGGGTTTTAAAGGTCCACAATCTTCAATTTGCAAACAATAGGCACATATAGGCTGTGTAGATAAAGGCTAATATAATAACTCCCTTTCTCTCAATACCTAGCCATAAACAGTGAATCATGGTAAGCTCTGCTGATCATCAACTTATGGGTTAGCTTTAGCTCTTTTGATGCTGCTTCTGCTGCCTCAATTATCAATTTCTCTGATAGAGCTGGTGGATCCTGATTTATGATTTTAAATTCAGAGAGCACAACACTCCGGGTTTTAGCTATTGAAACTGCAGACTGATGGATTTTCTCAACCACAATATTTCTTCTCTTTTCATCAATGTCACGAGTGTCTGCCAAAAAGATAGATAAGCAAAAAGCCATAAAAAAAAAAAAAAACAAAAATTATCAGAAAATCAAATGAAACCAAATCTAGTGTTGCTAAAAATGTTCATTGGCAAAGAAAAATGCTCAAGGCTTTACTCATGACACATGTAATACAAGCTCAACTTATGGAAGCATTGTTAGTTACTTGTTATATACTTGTGTGTTCTCCTAATAGACATGAACTACTACTGATGGAAAACATACCAATTTCTAGGTGTGATTTGCTTGGGATGCTGTTGATTGCACCAGGATGTAGTTCCAGTATACCTTAGGAAACAAAAATTGTTAAGTTACAGCAGAGTTATACAAAATGCCAAGACAGCCAAAATAAGACACAAGCACTGTATGTTGCAGGGTGGACTTCTACATCCAAAAAATAACATAATATTCTCTGAGTAGGTTTGAAGGTAACATGACTCACCAACAGTACCAACAGTATCAATGGATCCAGAATCTAATACATGTTTCTCAACAGCCAGCGCTAATTCTGCAGCTGCCAGACCAGCATCATTTCTGCTCAACTCATGTTTATAGATGTTACAGATGTCATTGACTGAACATAGTAAAATAAAATAAAAACGTCTAAAAAGGATAAAATTCTGATGACTCCTTTCACAGTATCACCTAAATACAGGGTTTCATCCATATCTGAAAATACTAAAATTTATCAGATAGGAAATTATTGATATTTTTCGAACCAGAGGGTGTATATGAGGTTAACAATATATCATGTGGATCTTATTCTAAATGGCTACAAAATTAGCAGCCAGAATTAGAGTACTGTCAGCACACACACACACAAGAAAGATTACTTTGTCATGAAGTATGTTAATCTGATTAGAGTTAGTCATCCAACTGGAAAAGTCTCAAATGTATAAATAAAATAAATAGCCTACAAAACTGAAGTTCTAAAAACTAGTATGAATTATATCTAATTACTCAAGAGAATGCAAAAAGATAAAAAAAATATTTTAAGGACATCATAAGCAGATTTTACTCTTGACATGCGTAGTTAAAGCAATCACAACCATGGAGGAAAATGTCAAATTGACAAAAGAAGCACAGGACATGACAGCATCAGAATAGGGATCTCCACAAAAGCATAGGTGCATACTAGATATAAATGTTACCTGAGTCAGAATAAAATCATACATAAACTGATAACAGTTACCTCTTTGGCATCAAGACTGCACCTGCATGGCCTCCATTGCCTTCAAAATCTACTTTTAAACTTGCAGGTGCTGCAATAGCAGTAACTATGCCAATAGAAGTACCTGAAGAAGTATATAGTTTATTTACTTAGATGTTACATAATGGTTTTGCATTTTTAAAAAAATATTTATGTCTTTATTTCTCCTTTGAGGGGTAAGGCTCAGTATTCCCACCACACACCAACAGAAAAAGAATAAAAAAGAAGAGAAAAGTGGACCAATATATAGAGGCCACAATCATAAAATGAGCAATAAAAATTGCAAACCTTCTTCCTCCAGAATTGGGCCTTGCTCTATATGCAATTCAAGAAAAGCAGAATAACTTCCTTTCTGCAGAAACACACTGGATAAGTCTTCTTGTTCTTTTGCATATCCTGCAGATCTTGCAGCATCTAAAAAGGATATGTTTTGACTGTCAACTGTTGACAGAAGATCCTTTGCAAGTGCTTCACTCCTAGCCAATAAGCGGCTGCACAGTGAACATGACAGATGAGGAACCATATATTATGGAGTAAAATTCTCAAACCCACTTATCATCTACAATTGCATGAACTATTCACAAGAATGGATAAACTCAAAGATATGTGAACAGAAAATTTAGATGAAAAGTAATTATATTATTATTGTTATTCTTTTTTTTGGGTAGGCCACAGTCAAGAAAGAATAATAATTGAATAAACATTAAAAAGTAGGTAAGCCCAAGCAAGGAAATTCTACTATGTAGAAGTAGCTCACCTTCCCAAGCAACTGATCCCAAAACGTGTTGGCTCTTCTGAGGTGAACATGATAACCTCCAGTGACCTTCTCGGCTTGAACCCAGACCTGTTGAAGTTCAAGTCAGAACTGGATCGACCAAAACAAAAGTGGCCAATATGCTAGACACTAATTTGAAAATAAGAGAAAGCAATTACATTTTACAACATTTTCTTCAATTCATAACTAGGCAAATATAATTATTCAAAATAATTCTTATGAACTGAAAATAAAAGTCCAAGAACTAACTTTCATGATCAATGTTTCAAAGCTCTAGTTGAGTAGCTTTGGACTAGTAATGAATGTTTAGGAAATTACAGCAAGAATGTCAGCAAGTTCAGGCTTAATGTTGACATTATCAAACGACAGCACAGGTGAGCTGATCGAAGACATACTTCAGCATCTAAATACTGATCCAAACATAAAAGTATGCATGCCTATCTCTTTTACAACCAATGATTTGCAAAGAGAATTATTGAGCTAAATCATGCATGCAAATGACGATAAAGTAGTCTCAATATTATTGCAATTAGCATCCACATTTTTTAGACTTTATCAGACTAAACCACAGACCTTTTAAGCACATTAATGGCTTCAATTGCACCTAACACACCAACAACTCCATCATACTTGCCAGAGTATGGAATAGCATCAATGTGAGAACCAGTTGCAACTGG
Organism: Mangifera indica; assembly: GCF_011075055.1. NCBI lineage: Eukaryota > Viridiplantae > Streptophyta > Magnoliopsida > Sapindales > Anacardiaceae > Mangifera > Mangifera indica. Next base: position 20,432,497 of record NC_058139.1, on the reverse strand, counting down.
AGCAAGCTCTGCTTCATAGCCAGTCCTGCATCAAGATTCCTTGACCATTAATTGACAACTCTCAGCGTTGAATAAGATGACAAAATTCTAACCAAAGATTTTGATTTTCTTCTAGTAGATGAAAATCCATATACGGTTATAAGAGAGAGAAAAAAATGAAACAGTAAATAGCAATAAAAATGAAAAATTGGGCATAATCTGTCAAGGATATGATCCTAGATAAAGTAAAAATGAGTCATAGGCTATCGTTGTCTGGTGGGAAGCTGAAGGAAGTAATTGCAATTTATGCAAAGAAAACTCTAAGATGAAAAAGAAATCTCACCATCTACCAAATATGTTACCAACGGTGTCCTCTCTAACAGAGAGACCTGCAAGTGTCATCAAGTTTTTGATGTACCTGCAATTAAATATTTCAAACAGACATCATAAACACTCAGCTTAGGTGAAAAACAGCAGAGAAGTTGGAGAACAACAGCATCTAAGAGTTTTAACTTTATAAGTCCTCAAGACATAATGAATATTTAATATAAATATTCAAATATTTCTTTTAAAGAAGAATGAATAATTCAATGAGAACAGTCCCATTCAATATGGTTGCATTATACAAGGAGTCCACTATATTGAAGCAGCCACATCAAGGTGATATTATTTGAAATAGTCATGAAAGTTCCTATGATTTTGTTATTTTTCCAAATGTACTAAGTTATGAAGCAACCTTATAAGCAAGGTTTAAACATATTTGATGAATTATATGTTCCAAAGACATAAGTTAGGTCACTAAGTTGATAATTTAAGAACATGGCCAATAATATATCCAACTCCAACTTAAATAAAATCACAAATTCAGCTGTCAACTAGGCAATATTGAAGCTTAATATAGAAAATCAGAGAATAAATGATTTTATTTATTTTTATATTTCTTGCTGTGAAATATAGAAAAAAATTCTGTTCTGCTCTTTATAGGGGAATGGAACAGATTCTCTTAGCAAACAATTAGACAAATCCACTCAAGGTTCTCAAAGAAATAATACTGGGGAGTCATTAACATGGCCTATTCATGAACCGCAGAAATGATTATGGCAAAATAAACGACTCTACTTGATAAATTATCGTAGTGAAGAAAACTATGAAAATCCACTTTGAGTATGCAGGAAAAACAGATGTATAAGACGAATTAAGTCTTGGAAATCAATTTAAAATTTGCAACTGGTATCAAACAGCGCATATTATCAAATCACGGTTAAAAAGTGTAACTTGGGATAGTTTACCTGCGTGCCAAAACATCCTTCTCAGAGTAGAGGATCCTAGTAACTGATGGCGCAGGTGTGTCCGAGAAAGTTGACAGTTCATCAATCTAACAACCAGAGCAAACAAGAAGACATTTCAAAATTAGAAAAGAAAGAAACCCCATATCAGTTTTGCTTGGGCATGACTGTATAAATACAATGAGTACCTGTTTCTGAAGAGTTGGAGTGTCAACAGAGAGTGAAGAAACGAAGTCCGTAGCGAAAGAGTTGGATTCATGAAAAGGGTAGCCTGAAAAAGCCTCCATGGTTCTGATAGTTGGGTCCCCATTTTCTTGAGAAGAGATTGTAGAGATGGAACAGAAAATCAATTGAAGGAGAAGAAGAGAGTGATGGAATCTCAGAGACATGATTGACTAGGCAGCGCTTTTGGATAGATGATAATGCTCCTATTAACGTACTGTTATTATCTCATGATCTGACCTTTGTTGAGTCCTTGGCCTTGTTATTGCTAATCTAACTGAGGATCTCAATTCCCATCCCCATTCCTTGAGGGGATATTGATCCCCGTTCTCACTATGGCGATAAAAATAATTTTTTATTCTCTTTCTGCAAATAAAAATTCTCTTCTCATCTCCTCTCCATCTCTATGGAAAAAATTTCTCTTCTTATACCCATAAAAAAATTTTTTTACCATCTAAACTTAATATAAATATATTAAATTATATAATTAAATAAAATTAAAATTAATTCACTATTTTAAATATCACAAATATAATATATTAGCTACTTTAATATATACAACAAAAACTTAAATAAATTTAAAAATTATAAATAATTTAAAACTATAAAAAATATATTAATATTTTAAATAAATATATTAATATAAAGGGATAGGGATGGGGATAGGGGCGGGGCGGGACGGAAAGGGAACACATATATCCTCATCCCCAATTGCGAGAATTTTTTTCATCCTCGTTTTCGTCCCCGTCCCTTTCATCGTTTTTATCGAGGAATCTCCTCCTTGTTAGGGTTGAGGAGAGTTGAAACCCCTAAAATCGGGGACAAATTGTTATCCCTAAATTTGACACATACTTCCATGTTACTTTTTGGAGTTTTCCCGCATTGTAACATTATTTTTTCTGGCAAGCGAGTCCTATCATTTTTTTTTTTATAATACCCAATTCCTCTAATTTCCATCTTTTCTAATTTTTTTTTTTTTTTAAAGGGGGAACCATCCAATCCAATTCACTCACATACTAGCAGGGTTAGGTTTAAAGTGAGCTTATTTGAATTTAAAATGTGTTTAACTTGAACAAGTTTGAACACAAATCTAAAACAATAAACACAAATTTAAATATAAATTGAGAAGTAAAATAAAAAACAAACCTAAACTAGAGTTATGTTTGATTTATGGGTCAAACACAACTCATTTGAATCCTTATTAAATGATGTCGTTTTCAATTCTACCTAAAGATAAAGTTGAATTCAAAGTAAACTTGTTCATAGTCGAAACAAGCTTAGTCAAAGTCGAAATGAGCTTAATCAGATGAACCCAAGATAACAAATGTGAACCTGATCATGAATATATGGTTGAACAAGTTCGATGAGCCCAAATTGAACTCAATCCAAAATGAACTAAAAAATGAATCAAACCCTATTTAGACTCGATTCGATTTGTTTTTTGCCCTATATATTGGCCTTATAATTATTAAATCAGATAATTTAATAATTTTATCTTGTTTGACATTCACAGATCTGTCAAACTAGCCCTTCATCCTCTAACCTCATTTTATTTGAGTTTTCACTGATAAAAAATTTCCAAGATAAATTGATGTAACGTTTAATATAAGTGTGATTTGATAATAATTTGATTTTATTAAATAATTAAATTAAATTAATTTTATTTTATATTTATTAATTAATTTTTAAAAATAAAATTATTTTAATAATTATATTAATAATAAAATATTAATTTAAAAAATTAATTTTATAATTTGATAGCTAAAAAATTATAATATATTATTAGAATAGAAAATATTTTAAAAATCATACAAATCAAATATTTAACTTAAATCATGTTAATTTAATAAAAAAATTACTAATTTATATCAATAATTTTTTTTCAAGATATTTAAACCAAATATAATAATTATATATATCTTTCAAATTTTATCTCATATAACTTATTTTTGTTATAATTTTTAATTTTTATAATAAAATATTGGCCAAAGGTCTATTTTCCATCCAAGTTTAGGTGCATTCTCAATGTCACACTCATAAAAGTTTAAAAAGTCAAAAATCTCACATATCCGTTTAAAAACTCAATTAAGGTTAAGAGTAAAAACGTTATTTAATAAAAAAATTTAAAAAACTAAAGTTTTATTACTTTTACCCCCTTCAATATGAAAACTCACAATTCTTATACCTAAAGTTTTGAAAATTAATATTTCTCCCCTAAAGTTTGCAAATCATTATCGGAAATGGTGAAGTTCACCGTCTCCAGCTGCGTTGGCTCTCTCTCGCAGCTTATCTCTCCCTGCTGATCAAATTCGAAGCATTGGAGAACCTAATTTCCTCTAACGAAGACGAAATCATCTTTGTTAGAGTGTTTTCATCTCAGAAAAAGATGAAGGAGGTCTCAGACAACCACTTCGTCTTTGTCTGAAACCTCTAACAATCATATTCGTCTCAGACAAAAACGATTTCTTCTTTACCTGAGATGAAGACACTCCGACGAAGATGAAGGAAATCAAGTTCTCTAGTGTTTGGAATTTGATCGGTAGAGAGAGATTAACCAGGAAAAGAAAGCCAATGCAAATGGAGATGATCGTATGCAGCGACGGTTTGCAAACCCTAAGAGGAAAATGTTAATTTTTCAAACTTTGGATTAAGAAATTGTGAGATTTTCAAATGGAGAGGGATAAAAGTAATAAAATTTTAGTTTTTAAATTTTTTATTAAATTTTTTATTAAATGACGGTTTTACCACTAACCCTAACTAAGATTTTAAACGGATGAATGAAACTTTTGGCTTACCAAACTCTATAAATGTGATTTTAAGATTGAACCTAAACTTGGGTGGGAAATAGTCATTTGACCATAAAAAATTATACAAATCAAATACACGCTTAAAATTGTTAATTAATTGTAGAAAAATTCCCTTTTAATATATAAAACTGTACCATGAATTTTTTTATTATTCATATAAGAAAAATTGTGGAAGCTTATTAAATATTTATGAAGTGAATATAATAAAAAAATAAATTTTAAGACCAAGACTGGAGCCTTGGTCAAAACTAATAAAAATAGGGCAAAGGAGTAATTTCAACTCAAGTTTTAGTTCGATTTAAAAAATATATCCGTGACAGATAAAAAACTTAAATACTTACCCATTTCTAAACTACCATTAAATTTTTTGTTAAATAGAAGGGCAAAACTGTTATTTAATAATAATATTAAAAAATATATAATTTTATCTTATTTTCTCCCTCAAGTTTTAAAAATTAACATTTAACTCTCATACTTGAACTTTGAAAAGTGATTCCCGCCCTCCAAATCCCTAATTTTTTCTTCACTCCTCTCTCTGATCACTGGTGACCAACGCTCTAGATGACACATCGTCGTCTAAAGATCTAGTCAACGATCATCGTCCAAATCTGAATGACAGTCGTTATCCTTTGATGATGGTCGACCTTTAGACGACTTTGTCTTGTTCCTCCACCTTTGGTCAGTCGTTCACCAAAGAAAGTGGTTGGATTTCAAGGAAAAAAATAAAATTTTCAAAACTTAATTTGAGGAGAAAAATGAGATATAATTTTAATTATTTTAATATTATTGATAAAATGATGAATTTACCCCTTAACCCTAACAGAAAATTTATGGGTATGTCCTAACAAATTAAACTTACATGGGTACTTGAGTTTTTTATTTGTCATAGGTATATATTTGTTATTTCAACAAAACTTGATTGGTAAATTGTCCTTTTCTCTTAAAAATAAGGGTAAAAGAGATATTTTTATTGTGGTTGAATATAGATAGTCATGCTTAGACATGTCAATTGGGCGGGGCTAAATAGAGTCTTGGCCTGAAGCACGAAAAAAAAATATAACACTGTAGCATGCAGGGCTAAACCCATGGGCCTATCGGGTCGAGTTTAGGGCTTTAATATTAAGCCCATGGGTTAGCCTGACCAGACCTGATACTATATATAAAAAATAAAAAATATATATATTTTTTTTTAACTTCAGCCTTGGAGAAGCAAAGCTTCTGCCAAGGCAAAGGCAGAAATGGCAGAAGCTGTTGGCCTTTGCTTAATTTTTTTTATTTTTTTATTTATTTACTTTTTTAGATAAATCCAGAATATTTGTGTTTAGATAAATAAAATATTCGAGATACTGTTCTCGATTTTAATAATTGAAAAATAATTTGTGTTTAAAAATTTTAATTAATTTTTTTAAAATTAATTAAATAGGTCGGTCCGACCCGATTAAAGCCCCGCCCAGGCCCAATTAAGGCCCATTATTATATGGGTCGGGTCTTAGGCCTTTATATATCAATGGGTCAGCCCCGCCCAAAGGCCCATTATTGTTTGGGTCTTGAGCCTGATCCAGCCCATTAGTCTGATGGGCCGAGCCAAAGCCGGCCTAGCTTGGCCCAGCCTGACCCATTGACACCACTAGTCATGCTAAACTTGAGGTATGTGAGTATTTAGATTTTTTGATAGGCCAAAGGACTATTTTCCACCCGAGTTTTAATGTCAAAACAACTATATATTCATAGGGTTTGAAAAATTTAAAATCCCACCCTTAGACTAACTTTTGTTAAAACTTCATATTAAAGGCAAAGGTAAAATTATTATTTTATCAGTAATATTTAAAAAATATAATTTCATGAAGTTTCCCCCCTAAGATTTTAAAAAATAACAACTTTACCCCTACATAAAGTTTCGCCCTCCAAAACATAGGGTTTATTTCTTACCTTCTCTGGCTACTATCTCTGACCACCAACAACATTGCTTTTGCCTAAAGACACACTGGCCACCATCTCTCACCCTCTTTGACGCATGACAAAGATGCATTTTCATCTATTCCAGACAAATCAACAACGATGTGTCGCTTCATTAATTCCAGACACTCTTCCTCTAGCACCAGAAAGATGGTAGTCAGTGTGTGGGTGCATTGTCACCGATGGGTAGAGATGGTAGCCGAAGAGGGTAAAAAAATAAACCCAAGGTTTTTTTTTGGGGGGGGGGGGTGAAATAATACTTTTCAAAGTTCAAAAATTTTAAGTATGGGTGAAATTGTTAGTTTTTAAAACCTAAGAGGCAAAACTTAATGGAATTTATATTTTTTAATAGTATTAATAAAATAACGGTTTTACTCTTATTTCTAACAGAAAATTTAACATAAGTTATCTTATAGATGAGATTTTGGGTTTTCAAACCTCATAAGTATATATTTGTATTAAGGCCAAACGACTATTTCCCACCTAAGGTTTGATGTTTTCTCAAAAGTCCCCCCTTTAACTATGGAAACACCAAACACCTACCCATGGCCGGTTAGATTTAACCAAACCCTAACGCCTAAAAATTTTATCTCCTTTTGCCCCCCTAAACTTTAAAAACTAAAATTTTCCCCCAGCTTAAGTTTTAAAAAATGGCAGTTTCACCCTAGGGTTTGGTTTTGAAATCTCCGGCGACCGTTCCGGCTCCATTGCCGACAGCCTCTCCCTCCCGAAGTAGCCTCTCCTTTCGGCGAATGTTTTCCTCCCATTTGGAGGCTTGATCGACGTCGGCTTGGCCTTGGGAGACGAAGAACTTCGTCAGGGAAGACGAAGTTCTTCGTCTCCCCAGACGAAGTCGACGCTGTCGTCTTCGTTTGGGAAGACGATAGTCTTCCCAGAAGAAGACCTCTGGGAAGATGACTGTCTTCCCAGACGAAGATGACGGCGTCGGCTTCGTCTGGGGAGACGAAGAACTTCGTCTGGGGAGACGAAGAACTTCGTCTTCCCCGACGAAGTTCTTCGTCTCCCAAGGCCAAGCCGACGCCGATCGAGCCTCCAAATGGGAGGAAAACATTCGCCTGAAGGAGAGGCTGCTTCGGGAGGGAGAGGCCGTCGGCAATGGAGCCGGAACGGTCGTCAAAGATTTTAAAATCAAACCCTAGGGTGAAACTGCCATTTTTTAAAACTTAGGCTAGGAGAAAATTTTAGTTTTTAAAGTTTAGGGGGGCAAAATTAGATTCTATTTTAGTTTATTTTTAATATTATAACAAAAATGACGATTTTACCCCTACCACCGTTAGGGTTGGTTAAATCTAACCAGCCATGGGTAGGTGTTTGGTGTTTCCATAGTTAAAGGGGGGACTTTTAAGATAACATCAAACCTTGGGTGGGATATAGTCGTTTGGCCTTGTATTAACATTAAAACTTGGGTGGGAAAAACTCGTTTGGCCTTGTTGAAATTCACAGGTGAAAATTTGTCAATCAACTAAATCTTGGGTTAAAATAGTCTTTTCATATTTCTTAATTTATTATATAAAATAATTTAAATTATATATTTAAAATAAATTATATATAAAATTATTTTAAATATTTTTGCCCTCTCGAATTGACCTCCAGCCCTGTTCCCATGAGATTTTTGGGAGCTTGCAAAGGCAACTTAGAAGGACGGGAATAGAGTTGTCTATAAATATCGATAGCTCTCAGCTTCTCACAGAGGAAAATTACTCCAAAAATGGGGACAACAACAAGACACTCATGTTTGAAGCTTGAAATCGCTAACTCCACCGAACCCATCTTCGTAAAGGGCACGTGGGACCAGACCCATTTCAACCTCTCCATCACCGACGGCATCAACGCTTGGGTCTGCAATGGTAACACCGAATCTTGTCACCAACATTTTCCGAATACACTTTTATCCTTTTTTCTTCTTAAAAATCAGTTTTGACAGCGACTGAAGAGGAGGTGAGAGATAGAGCGGCGCAGTGGGACCAACCGGTAACCGAATACGTCAATTTGGCCGAGCGGTATCTAGGGTTTCAACAGCCTGGCTCGGTTTACGGTTTCAATGATGCTGCTAATGGATGTAAAAGAGTAAGGTTTTTTTTTTTTTTTTCATTGCTTCAATTTTTTTAATTGAATTTTCGTTAAATGAAGGAGTGATGTTATGCAGTTGTCATGGACATTTGAGAAACAAGGAACAAAGCTTGAATGGAGGTGGAAATGTGAACCTGCGCTAAATAGCAAGAGTGTTACAGCAGGAATTTTGGACTTTCTGATGGATGCTAACATTAGACTCAGTGTAAGATTCTGTATTACAATAATAATTATTACTTTTGGGATTTTTAAATCGTCTGAAGGACTAGAATATATGATCTTGATAGAAGTGCTAATTTGGCGTCCCCATGAATCAAGATCCAAACAGCCAAAACGGTTTCACTATATTAGAGTATTGGTAAATAAATGTGCCCTGAATAGCCTTTTTGGTTTGAGCTTTTCCTGTTTTCCAAGAGGTTAAACCAACCTTTCAGGGGTTGGGAAGATCTTTTAATTTGTGTTAGTGTGCGGACAAGGGTCGAGTGCAGTTGTGCAATTTGAATAAAGATAAAAGAAACATTAGAGTGGCTCCATTCTTTGAGATTTATGTAAAATACATATAGCCAATTGTCTCCGACAGTTTTCTTTTTCTTCTTTCTGTTTTCTTTCTAGAATCAGAGATCCTAATGTAATCGTTATTTGAATGGGCTGTGTTATAGGATGAAGTTGTCAGAAAAACTCAATCCTTTGAGAGGCTGAAAGTGGAGGCTGAGAAATGTTTGACTCAAAGTGAGAGATTTAACCAGGAGAAGGTGGAGTTTGAATCTGCAATCTACACAAAGGTGAATGGTTTGACATTTCCAACATGTTTCTTTGCTGTTATAAAATTATTATTGTTGATCTCGTTTTGGTGGTCAGAAACAGAGAAACAGACTTCTTTCTTCATGTTTGACCATAAAGAAATTTTTCTGTAAAAATTCGTGAAAACCTGGTTGTTTCATGCTTCATGTCTTGTAAGCATCTTTGTCCTGTCTAAGCTACTTGTATTAAGGTAATGGAGTAGAAGACCACCTAGAGAACTAGAGCCCTAAGAGGGTCAACCTCCTTATACAGGGACAATAAAAAACTTGTCTACATCCCTTATTGAACCAGCCCTGCCCTGTGCAAAGTCTTCTGTCTATGCAAAAATCAACCCAAAACGCTTTTGCAGTTAAGTTGTATAAAGAACAAAGAGGAATCTTGAAACTCCATTAAACTGAAGCCCAAAGTGATGTATAATGATGAGTTTTGTCCCACAAAACAACATCGACTTCTTTTTCCATAGAAAAATTTTTCTTTCTCTCTTGAAAAAATCACCCCAAAGGTAGCTAACACAACACATTTTCACACAATCTTGGTCCTCTCTTTTCCTATAGCAAAGAGGTTTTCAATGAGCTGTGAATCATAAGTACCTGGAATAACCCACTCAATTTTAGCTTCTTTGCAGAACTGAACCCACAAATAATTTGATTTCTGATGGCCTTGTAATCAGATTTTTGAAATTCACAATTTCCTTCACATGGTATATTAGTTGGTGATTTGCTGAACTGTAGATTTTTTTTAATGGGATCAGTTTTTAGTAAATGTGGTGCTGTTGCTGTAATGTGTCATTGATGCATGTTTTTTACATCCAAGAAGGTTGCATTGGGTTATAGGAAAGGATTTCAAGTTTTCAGCATCTCCTTTAGGATTCATGTGGAATTTGGTTCTTCTTGTGCTTATAGTTCCTTGGCGTCCTGAATTCAAAGAAAGCAAAACTCAGAGAGCTTCGTGATCAGCTTTCAAAACAGGATGTTGGGAATTTGGCAGAGGAAGAGTCCACAGACAAAACCGAGAGTTTTGATGAAGGGAGTGAAAGCGAAAGGAGTCTGGGAGAAGCTACAAAGGATAACATAAGCACTTCAAAGGGTGCAGCAGCAAGTAGGGCTCGTGGTTGGAAGAGGAATACACAAAAATAACATCCAACGAAGTCAAGTATATATTAGAGCAGTGAAGGTAGTCTCCTACCACTTTGGATTTGATATCTTTTCTCTGTGATAACTTAGATGTATTTGGTCCTTGTATAGATGGCTTATAATGTAAAATGTTCAACTCATACAAGTTTTTAGTACAGGTACTTTTGTTCTTTATCAAAACATAGAGGGCTTATGAGAAATTTTTGTTCATCTGGAGTAGTTTAACGGATTATTGGACCCTTCAGGTCAGCATTGGTATGTTCTTTAAAAAATAAAACTAGGCCAAATGACTATTTCCCACCCAAGGTTTGTATTTTCTCAAGTTTCCACTATTTAATTATGAAAACACCAAACACCCATCCATGGCTGGTTAGATTTAACAAAACCTTAACAGTGGTAAGGGTAAAATCGTCATTTTTGTTATAATATTAAAAATAAACTAAAATAGAATTGAATTTTGCCTCCCTAAACTTTAAAAACTAAAATTTTCCCCTAGCCTAAGTTTTAAAAAATCGCAGTTTCACCCTAGGGTTTGGTTTTGAAATCTCCGGCAACCTCTCCGGCTCCGTTGTCGACGACCTCTCCCTCTCGAAGTAATCTCTCCTTCCGGCAATCTCTTTCCTCCCATTTGGAGGTTCGATCGGCATCGGAGACGCCTTGGGAGACGAAGAACTTCGTCCGGGAAGACGAAGTTCTTCGTCTTCCCAGACAAAGACGACGGCTTCGTCTTCCTCGACGAAGTTCTTTGTCTCCGAAGACGTCTCCGATGTCGATCGGACCTCCAAATGGGAGGAAAGAGATCGTCGGAAGGAGAGGTTGCTTCGGGAGGGAGAGGTCGTCGGCAACGGAGCCGGAGAGGTCTCCAGAGATTTTAAAACCAAACCCTAGGGTGAAACTACAATTTTTTAAAACTTAGGTTGAGGGAAAATTTTTGTTTTTAAAGTTTAGGGGGGCAAAAAGAGATAAAATTTTTAGGCATTAGGGTTCTGTTAAATCTAATCGGCCATGGGTGGGTGTTTGGTGTTTCCATAGTTAAAAGGGGGACATTTGAGAAAACATCAAACCTTGGATGGGAAATAGTCGTTTGGCCATAAAAATAAAAAATTACATGATCAGTTTCAACTCAGATTGGGTTGGTCAATTCAACTGATTTGATTGTCATCGTTATAATTTATTGAAAACTATTTTTAAAGTTAGATAAGTTTGAACACAAATATCTCGACAGTTCAATTGGGTAAAAACCCAAGTTTAATTTGGTAAGTAGAAAAAGTCAAATTTTAAAAAATAATTATTATTGAGACTGGAAACCTAAAACTTTAGCTATTCATTTTAAATATATATATCATCAAACTAAGTTTATTTTTATATTAAAAAAATTCAAATTACATTTTTAATGATTAATTATATTAAAATATTTTGAATATTATTTTTATACAATTAATTGATCTAACCACCGATCCCACTCTTTAACCATTAGATGGATCAAATTGTTTTCTTCCTCTGTTCCAATTTCAAAAACATTGACTAATAAGGTGGGATCTCTTTTTCCCTCGTAAGAATCTACAAAAAAACAATATGACACATTTGGAAGTGATTGAATGATTTCATGTCATTTGACATCCTCCATAACTATAGGTAAACTCATGTTAAGTTAAACTTGACACAACTCAAGTTTAGTTTGACTTAAAAGAGTTGAACTCAAACAAGTTCTTCTAAAACCAATTCAAATTTGGCTCAATTTGATGATAGTTAAACTCAAATTGAATTTGATTCAAATTTAATTACAGTATCAAACTAAATTGCTCGATTCAATACTATAGTTAAACTAGAATTGATCAAAATGATGTTTTTTTTTATATATATATAGATCAAAACGATGTTATTTTAATATATAAATTAAACCTTTTTAGGTTCACGAGCTTGACTCTCCTAGTACTCTCCAAACTTATGCATAACAATATAAAACTCTTCTCATGTCTGAAGTCATTTTAATCAAATTTGTTTTAAACTTGTTCAAATGAAACTAATAACTTAAACTAACTCGCTTTAATGCACACTTGCCACAATAAGATATACTAGCTTTGAATTCCACAATAAGAGGGTATTTAGTTGAGAGTTAATAAAAAATTATAAAAATAATTTTGATTTTATTATAATTATATTTTTATTTATTAATTTTAAAAAAATAATAATTTATTTTTAATTAATATAACAAATAATAATAATTAAAGTAATATATTAATATTTTTTTATTTATTTGAAAAAAAGTTCCTTTCCCATGTATTAAATATATTAATAAATAGAAAGATATTAGAGGGTTTAGTAGGAAAAAATACTAATTCTATTAATATAATTAAATATAATTTTACCTTGCTTCTATCCTTTCATGTAGAGGTGGAATAGAATAGGCATTTGGAGGGCAATGGAGCCCTCGGTTGGACTCAAATCTAACCTTACTTTCAAGTTCATTTGATAGACATTACTTCTTATTCAATTAGACAAATCAACTACCCCTGATTTTTACATTGATAAATCCCCCTAATTTATGTTTATATTACCAAACTTGTCGAATCTTTCGAAGTAATTTAATGCAATAGTCCAAGAATGAAAAGACGAAGAAATGGATGGACAACTCGTAATGTGATAAGATTAAATAAATCTTTTCTTCAGTTGTGGGTCCAATTTCATCATGGTTCATGAATAATGCAATCTCCATACATTTCTCAATATCTTCACTATTTTAAACACGAGTCGGTAATATCTCCCCTGATTCTGATTGAGAAGGCTTAAGAAATCAGCTAAATCTGTTGCTGTTTTATGAATAAGTTTTAGAATACTATAATACAATCAAATCAATTGATTAAAAACACATGGAATAAAGAAATCAAAATGAACAGAAGAAACAAAAGAGAGAGAGAGAGATTAAGCTTGCTTACAAGAAAAACCAGAGGTTGAGATCGGAAAAATTCAAGATCCAATTTATCTAGTTGGACAGAGAAACACGGTAGAAAGAGAGGTGAAATCGTCTCTGATCTCAAACTCATCTCATAACCCTGATTTCTCTGTCCAAACAAATATAATGGATCAACTCATCCAATATGTTTCGATCTAGAGAGAAGTAAAATTAAATATTCAAGAGACAAAATGGAAAAAGGCTTGTGCGCCACAGAAAACGAAAAAGACCCCGAGACAGAGAAGCAGGCAAATTAGGGTAGGGTTGTGCTGTGCGGCGTGCTTTCGCAAATTACACGATATTTATAGGCATTAATGAAACAACGTGTACGTCGGTTCCGTCAAAACCCTAGTTATCTTATCAGAGCACACGTGTCAAGTCACTGTACATCGATGCTCCGCCAGCTTATGTAGACCCTTAAAATAATTGCAACTTTCAATATCGACCGTTCGTGTCAAATATAATCTGGACCCTTCAAATGGAATATCTTCGCTTAATATTTCTATTTTGTTTCCAGAATTTATTTTCGATAATCTCTAAAGCAACAACTGTTCTTACAAATGACGTTAATAAAAAGACTCATTATCCCCTAAAAAAAATTTAATACCAAGAGTGAATTCAAACTAAATTAACTTGAATTGGATTATCAATTAAAATGATTTTTTTAATAAATATCAAAATAACATTATTTTGATAGATTTTAGTTTAGCAATAATACCAAATCGAGTTCTGCCCAAGCTCGACTTAGTATCGTAGTTAAACTTGTGCCGAATTTGAACTTGGTTTCCCTCAAATTCAAACTCAGTTCAATTTGAATACATTTTATCTATAACTTGTTATACCCTAGTTAGTAAATACGAAAACAGAAAAAAATAGTATGAGAATTATATGAATTTAATATGTAAATGGAAAAAAATATGTTTATAAAAAAAAGATCGTAAAATTCAGATACAAAATATGTATATATAGGTTTAATACAGTACATCCCTAATAATATGTTTATAAAACTATGACAATATTATACATAATTTTAATATCTTTCATAGATTTTTTGGTTAATAATTTAAATGTAAAGTATCTAATTGACTATTAAATCAAATATAACATAATATATAATCAAGATTTAATCATCATAAAAAATTATAGGAAAAGATCAGATATTTGGATGAAAAAATTTGAGTTTTTTGTTTTTATATAATTATGATATTATGATAATTAATTAAAAATGTAACAAATATTTTCGTACTTTAAAAAATTTAAAAAATTAAAAATATAAAAAAGGGTAAAAATATATATTTAAAACAAAAAATAAATAAAATATATGTTTTGGATATAAAAATTTAGAACAATATATTTAAAACGTAAATTAAATATAAATAATTCACATTTTTACTACCTATAGAGTCATAGTAGAAACTCAGAAGTGATAATAAACAAACAATTTGTACTGATTAAATCGCTACATTTGAAGATTGCTTCAAAGTAAACCCAGGATCCAACTCAAAACAAATATAGGATATGTGAATTATTGTGTCTATGTCTCAAAGAAGCTTGGCTCTGGTCTCTTTTTTCTCATGGTGTTCTTTTATATTTATAAGAGTATCGGGGAGAAGTTGCATTTAAATTAAAGTAATTGATAGAATCATAATTCAAATATAATTCTAAAGATTTATGTCAATTTTGATTGAACTGAAAAAAAATATTTACAATGTAGAAAATATCTTGAGTGGGAAGGTGAGCATGACTTCCCTTTGTTGTTTCGGATAGGAGATAAAGAAAATCCTTGTAAAAGATAACGAATAAATCGTAGTTGAATTACTTGAGAATGAAGCTAAGATAAGATGGAAAGAGAATTAAAGGTGTTGTGGAGACATTGGCCGGCAATCGCATGCATTGACTGATGACCAACCAGGAGTCTGTTTCTTTGTTATTGACCTGCCAGCGTTTGAATAGGTTTGATATTTGAACAAGATGGTTCAAAATCTGAATTAACATATACGGTACCTTGACGATTAGGGGTGAGAAAAAATCCGAACCGAAATTGGAACCGCAGATACTTGTCTTTTGGTTCTGGTTCAAAGTAGTATGGAAACTCATAATGAAGTGCGTTTTCACGTTTCGAAAACGTTTATGTTTAAACTTGTATAAAACATTTTGGGTTGTTTTGAAATTTTTGAAAAATTTTGAAATCTATTTTCTTTTAAAAGAAAATTCGTAAAATCGATAAAACACACATTTTTTATATTTTCAAATATGAAATATCTTTAAATCTCATATTGAATTCATCTCTTTTTTACTCTTCGATGTGTTACTCATTTCCTACCCGACACGTTATATAGATTGGTATGTATTGTTGTTTTTTTCTTAAATATCTGCATGTGTTTGCTCAAAAACAATTTACAATTGGTTCTATGATTTCATTTTATAGTATTCTTTCTCTTCATTTTTTTATTATTTATTTTTATACTATATAAATTCATATATTTTTGTTATAAAAAATTTAGTATTTATAAAAAAAAACTCTTATATTTTTTATATTTATAAGTTTTTCTATATTTCCATTTCTTATATTTTTTAAAAAATATGTTTTCATGTTTCCGTTTTCACGTTTTTACGTTTTCCCATTTCTATGCTACATAGTTCTAGTTCCTATCCAAAACTAGTATAACACTGTTAGGTTCCAGTTCCTATTTTGTGGAACTAGCCTGTTTTGATTCCGGTTCTACGTTATAAAGAAGCAAAACTAGAACTGAAACCTATTTATTTAATGAATCCAATCCAATTCTATCCTGTTTCTATATTTTATAATAATTTTTTTGGAACTGAAAAGAAAACTAATGTTAAAAGAAGAGGGGAAAAAAAAAAAGTGAGAAACATGAAAACAGACGTTGAAAGATTTAATTTATTGAGAAACAAGAGGCAGGTCTAGATAGTTGTTTTCATTGATGGTATTAATTTTGATTGGCATGAAGAAATGTGAGCCACCAAGCTTCGACCCCACCCCTACAAATCACATATTTACTTACGCCTGGTTGCGGAGTTTCATTAGAGGAGGAAAAAAAAGTGAGAATTCTGTGGAAGTTATTTATTTATTTCTGCGTTTTCGCTCTGAGTCGTGTGTTTTTGCTTTGCTGGTTTCGGAACGGTTTCTGAAAAAAGAAAAATTCTTCTTTTCTTTCTTTGAGAAGAAAGAGAGCTATGAGTGGACTTGGCCACAGTTTATGAACGGATGGTTTTGGTTCAAAACTATCGGTTCATGGTTCAAAAAAATAAGAACTCTAAATCAAAACTGTTACAAGATGGTCCATAATTAGTTTGGAATTGACGGTTTTAGTTCATGGCCTCGATTCAAAACTGACATTGAATCGTTAATTTTAATACATGACTTTGATTTATTTTTTTAATTAATAATTATAATAATTTAAAATTTAAAATTTTTTAAAAAAAAGGCTTGAATTTAAATTTTCAATTAAGCTTCTTACATATTCTCTTAGAGTTTAGAAGAATCAAACTCTATATAGTTTTTTTACCTTCGTGTATCTAATAGCCAATGGTACTCTCTTATTTTATCATTCACCTCCGCTATCTTGACTACTGATTTTCGTCATCAAACTATCCGTAGTTAAATCAAGAGATTCTTCATCAAAGTCTACTTTTATATCTTGTTGATGTAATTCGACTCTTCTCTAATCATTCATACATACTTATAAATAAATTATATAATTAATTATGAAAGATAATAAACAATAATAATAAATAATAAATAAAATTAATTATAGAGATAAATTCTATAATTAATTATGAATTGTATAATAGAAATTAAAATTAGAGTTAATAAAAAATAAAGAAAGAATTTAATTGAATTTAAGAGAAATTGATTAAAAGATTGAAAAGAGTATTGAAAATTAAAAGAATAAGAAATGAAAATAATTAAGAGAGTTTGAAAGATTGAATGAGAGATTTGAAAGATTGAGTGAATATTTATAGGAAAATTTTAAAAGAAAATTAAAAAATTAAAAAAAGAAAGGGAGGGAAACCTATTTTGCAGGGGATCAATGGTCCCCTGCAAAAACTGAAACATGCAAGGGACAACGGTTCCCTACATTTTGTAGGGGACCGTTGGTTCCCTCTAAAATTAAAAAAATTAAATTTCCCGGATTATAAAGCTTTGAACCAATAGTTCGACAGTTCAAAAATAGAAAAACCAAAACTGAACCGTTAAAATCTAGTTTTGATGGTTACGGTTTTGGTTTTATATGAGCCAGTTTCAGTCCGATTTTATACGTGGCTAGGTCTAGCTATGATATTAGGAATTTTTTCTAATTAATCTATAAATAAATAAATTATAATTTGCTTTTATTATATATTGATAAATATTTACCGGGTACCTAGAATCGGAACCGGAACCTATGGTATAGGTTTCAAATATGCTTTTTAATTCTTAGGAGCTGGTTGGTTCCGATTCTTTTTTTTAAACAACATACCCGAACTTGCTCATCCCTATTGGTGACCAAGAAGAACTTCCATTAATATTTTATGTAAAGGTTAGTGCTTTGAAAATGCATAAAACTTAGATACCCAGCTAGTTAATAAGATAATATGTCATCGTGTGATTTAGTGTTATTTTATACTTAATTTAAAATCATGTAGTCATAATTTAAGGAAATCAATATGCAAAAAGAAGACACTCCAATTGTATATCTCCTACAGTTCTATATACAACTATTTGTATTACAAAAATAAACTATATAGAATAATTAAGAAATATTATCTAACTAATAAAGAAGATTTTTTTTTGCATAATTTTAGTAGCAAATTATATAACATAATTACATAATATTTGCTAATAATTAACCTCCTTGATTCTTCTTATTATGATTCCATGCACATTTTTGCCCATAATTAACCTCATTGATTTTTGGTATTCTAACTTTGTTCACATCCCCTCAAATTGATGCGGGAAAACCACAAGCATCAATTTGTTTACCAAATAAGAATGAAGAGAAGAACCATAGGTTTGGTAAATAAGTCAGCAATCTAATCATAAGAACAGACAAAGAGAACCAAAGTTTTGTCTTACACAAGTTTACAAATGTAGTGACAGTCCATTTTTATATGTTTGGTTCATTCATGATACATTAGATTAGTAGAAGTGCAGATGACACTAGTAATATCAACATATAAAAGGGTAGGTTGAGAGAAAGATAGGTCAAAGTCTAAGAGAAGAAGTTTCAACCACACAATTTTAGAGTTGATGACATAGATCAATACCCTGCTTCAGTTGAGGATTTGACAACCCTGTCTTGTTTCTTTCATTTCCATAAGATTATTAAGGAGCATAAGAATACACACTATCCACTAGTTGAGCATCTAGTGCCAAGACATCTGACACGATCTGCATCAGCCAAGGCAATAAGATCTATTACAAAAAAAAATGGATATTAACGAAAGGAAAATAAGTAATGGATAAATATTTTATTATTATAAATGTTATTTTTATTATTTTAGTAGTCAATTATTTATACTCTTGTTAATAATGAATAAATTTATGATTTTAATATTGGAAAAATAATTGTTAAAAATTTATTTTCTATTATTAAAAAGTTTTAATGACAAAAAATTTTCTCGTCATATATCGTTATAACTTCTTTCGTTAAAAATATTACCATCGTTATTAATACTTTTAATGAATGAAGCTATAATGATAAGCAATGATGGGATTTTTCTTGTTGTTAACGATATAAAATAAACTTTTAACAACCATTTTTTCCTTTTTAAAAAAATAAATTTATTTATTTTAAACAAATCCCAAAAGGTTTGTGATGGAAAAAACAAACCACAACCAAGTGTGCCTTTAATATATTGAATGATACAATAAAACTTAGTAAGATGGAGACGGTGAGGATTAGAAAAAACTAGCTAACAACATGTACTACAAAAGAAATATCTGGTCAAGTGAAGATAAGATAGATAGGATTACCTACTAGATGTCTATACATGTGAGGATTAGATACAGGTTGTCCAAAAATTTTAGTTAGCTTTAAGTTATGCTCCAGAGGTGTAATACAAACCTTGGTGTCAGTCAAATTAGCTTACTTGATCAAGTCTTTTGTATATTTCTTTTATTAAAATACAAGCCATCATTAAAAGATGCCACTTCCGAGCCCAAAAAACATATGTGAGAGTCTCAAAATCCTTCATGTGAAATGAAGTGTGAAGAAATTTCTTTAATTTTTCAATGTTTGTGTCATCATTACCTATAATAACCATATCATCAACATAGAGTAGAAGAATGATTATGTCATTAGTAGAATGCTTAGTAAACAATGAATAGTCATTAGAACTTTGTTAATAACCATATCATCAACATAGAGTAGAAGGATGATTATGTCATTTGTAGAATGCTTAGTAAACAATGAATAGTCATTAGAACTTTGTTGAAACCCAACAAAACAAATGGTAGAACAAACTTATTCAAACTATAGAGAGATTTATAAAGTTTACACACTAAATTGGAGTTAGGAGAAATGAAACCAAGAGGTGATTCTATGTAAACAATCTCTTTCAAATGTCGATGAAGGAAGACATTTTTTTAAATCCATCTAATGTAAAGACCACTTCTTAGCAGATGTAGTAGCAAGAAGAGCATGAACAATAGTTATTTTAGCCATCGGAGAGACTGTTTCATAATAATCTATCCCATATTCTTGTTTATACCCTTGAGCAACCAAACGAACTCTATACTTGTCAAGAGTTCCATTTGGCTTCATCTTAATATTATTCACCCATTTAATACCTATCATAGGAGCATCAATTGGTTGATGGACCAAGTCCCAAGTGTGATTTTCTTTAAATGCATCCAACTTGACTTCTATAACTTTTCTCTAATATGTTTGCTCTATTG
This sequence comes from Mangifera indica, assembly GCF_011075055.1. Classification (NCBI taxonomy): domain Eukaryota; kingdom Viridiplantae; phylum Streptophyta; class Magnoliopsida; order Sapindales; family Anacardiaceae; genus Mangifera; species Mangifera indica. The sequence goes on along the minus strand of NC_058139.1, from coordinate 20,412,365 downwards.
CTTATTTTTAGGTAGAAGGAATTAAAATAGACTAAACATTAGCAAACAAAGAAGGGAAGGAACCATATTGTTTAGGTGGTAACCATGTCTAACAAGATATTGACCAAAATTCGAAGAAGTGGAACAATGAAGTGGAGGTGGACTAACACTTGAATTGTTAGGGGATACAGATAAGCTGATTGTAGGACCTTGAGGTAAGTGATTAATAGTGGACATGGTTGGTGTTTTCACAATTGAACTTGGATTTCCATATTTTTCATCACAAAGTCCTAGTGTATGGGTAAGCTTTTCGTAAAAGTAGTTAAGAACGAAATGGACTATCAGGACTCTTGTGATGTTAAAGAAGAATAATAATAAAAATCTTTAAAGGAAACATGATGAAATATACAAAAGTGTTTATTTTGAGGATCATAACATATGTAGCCTTATTGTTTATCACCATAACACATTTAGTAGGTTTGGTTGACAACTTATTTTGTTCATGTGAGGGAAGCAAAACAAAACATGTACACCCAAAAACGCAAAGCCAAGAATAATTTGAAGATTTATAGTAAAGATAGAACTTAAGGTGATTTTAAAGCAAGAATAGGTGTGGGTCGTTGATTAATTAAATAAATAGTTATATTAATGGTCTCCACCCAAAATGTAGAAGGCATATGAGAATATAGTTGGATTTGAGCCGAACTTGTTCGAGCTTAAGCTTAAACTTGACTTGAACGAGCCCAAAATGAGTTTAGCTCAAGTGAGCTTGAGCGGAGCTTGATAATTCAATATTTTCTAGTTCAAGCACAAGCTTTAGGGGTGTTTGACTTGTAAGGCTAGTGAGCTTAAAAAATTTGATACTAATTGATTAAAACAAATCGGTTTGATCATTATGCATCAAAACAATGTCGTTTTAGTATCGAACCGAACTTAAACTCAAGTTTAACTTTTTTCAAATGAGCCAAGTTCAAACATCTTTAAAGCAAACTCAACAAGCTTAACTTCGAGCTTGGCTCCACTGAAATGAATCAAACTTGAACTTAAGTAAATTGGAGCTTGGCTCGGCTCAAATCCAACCTCACATAAGATTCAATTTAAAGAGTTCTAGTGATTTCAACCACATTACGATGTTTTCTTTCAACTGTTCCATTTTGTTTAAATGTTTATGGACATGACTATTGTGCCAAAATTCCCTTTTCCAAAAAAAAAAGAAGAGCAGGAAAAAACAAAATTCTGCTCCCGAATCAAAACAAAATTTTTTTATTATTTTTCCAAATTGTGTTTCTATCATGGTGATAAACATTTTAGCCACGTGTGAGATCAGATTTACCCCTCGAAAATAAATCCAAGTGATTCTTGTATAATGTTCAATGAACAAAACAAAGTATTTGTATCCTAATCTAGATGTAGTTGGAGAATGATCCCACAAATCGCTATGTATAAAATCAAAAGGTGTATTAACTTTAGAAGTGCTTGAAGTAAAAGGAAATTTATAAACTTTACCAAGAACATAACTTTCACAATTTTTGTCTAACAAGCAATGTTTAAGAGACAGTTTTTCTAGAGTAAGGTTAAAACAAAACATTTGTTCAAATCTACAAGCATGAAGGTGTCCAAAACGATGCCAATGTAACCAAATTTTATTTGCTAACGAGTTTTCTAAAGAGGGAGATGCGGAAAGACACAAAGATGAAGAAGATTTTGGATCAAAGTTCATGTGGAACAAACGCCCATGCTTATGCCCTTTCCCAATCACTTTTCCCCTTAGAAGGTCCTACACATCACAACCATAGGGTGAAAAATTATAAGAACAATGACTAAATGTCCAATGGATACTAAGTTGGTTATCAATTTTGGAACATAAAAGGTATGAAGAAGAGACAAAGTTGTTTTATTTTTGTCGACTAAGTGAATAGTTTCAACACTTTTAATGGGTAATTATTTTCCATTAGCTGTGACAACAGATTTATATGTAAGGCATAACATAAGGTTGAAAAATACATGTTCTTGTCTAGACATGCGGTTAAACACAACTTAATCATAAAAGAGATAACACCTAAAAGTGTTGATTGTAAAGAGTCTTGTATCATTTATTGAACAACCTCTTGTGAGAGATGATTGTCATTGTCAATAGAAGTGGATCTTTTCTCACTAGAAGTACAGAATGCAGGCTGATTTTGTTTATTCTTTAGCAATCGAAAATCAAGAATTATATGCCTATTTTTATATTTTGCAATATTTACAAAAATTCCGCTTTTTGCAATAATATTATATATGTCTAATTTCATTGCAATGCTTGCATTGGATATTATTGCAATCACCATGCTTTTGTTTTGATTAAGATCTACAATTAGAAATAAGAAAAACAATACCTATAGAGGTATTAACATGACTCTACTCAGCCTAGTTTCCTCTTGAATGAGTTTACCAAGAACACTATCAAGCTCTTTAATGCCTCAATTAATAATGTTTGCTCTAGCATTTTCAAATTATGGTCTCAGCTTAATAAGAAATTGTGTGACTGTACTATGATCTCTTTCTTTAATTCTTCATAAGTTTGCCCAGAAATAAGACTAGTTGACACCATGTCTGTTCTGTCCACAATTTTAGAGGTTCAACACAAAAAGTTCTAATATACTTAATGCAATATTTGTTTCAGCATAATTCAAAATCCAAGTGGTGACTCCTACATTTTTAGTTTTCCACTGACCTTTTTATTTTTCATCTTTAGATTCACCTATAGATCCATGAAGAATTCCAGACAAATCCTTTCCTAAAACAAAGGTTCGAAAATGAAATTCCTATAGAACACAATTCTTTTTGTTAAATCTAATTGCTATGGTTTCTGATTTTTTCAAAATCCATCTCAGTAGCAAAAAAAACACAAAGTTAAGAATTAAAGTTCAGATCTCTCTCTCTGATACCATGTTAATCAAAGAGATAAACATGTATTCATAATTTATGAAAATCAATATGCAAGAAGAAGACACTCGGATTATATATCTCATACAGCTCTATGTACATCTATTTATATTATAACAATGAACTATGTGTAGTAATTAAAGACAATTATCTACCTAATGAAGAAGAAATTTTTACATAATTTTAGTAGCAAATTATACAATATAATTACATAATATTTGCCCATAATTAACTTCCTTGATTATTGCTATTCTGATTCAGTGCACATTTTTGCCCATAATTAACCTCCTTCATTCTTGTTATTCTAATTCTATTCACACATATAATAATACATTATTTGAATATCTAACGTGTATATAATTTTATTGAAAACTTAGTTATAAGTATTCCAATTTCCTAATGATCCGATTAGATTAGTGATTAGATCATTGCTTACCAAGAAGATTAAAGGATAAAAGAATTGAATAGACTAGTTTAATTTGCAGAATAAAAATTTGTTAGTAACGTGTTGAAGGAGTTGAATAGACGTGAGAAGGACGGTGGAAAATTTTGCCCCAGAGTTGAATAGATATTCAAATGACTACATCATATAATTCAAAAATATTAAAATGTATAAAACGTAGTAAATTTGTGTATTCAAATATAAACTATATTATATTTATGATTAAATGTTTAATATTTAATCACAAAATGATATTATTTAAATATTTAAAATTAAATGTTTATATATATATATATATATATATATATATATATATATATATATCAATTTATGTGAGTTCTCCTTTCTTGTGGATTATGTACATCCGAATGAGACCACACAAAATACTCAAGTCAAATCATGCACATAAATTTAATTGGCATAGCGTAATAAAATGTTCTAGTTGGAACAACGACTACTTATGCGAAAACGATAAATTCCCACTCTTGAAATTAAAAATAACATTTTTCCACCTTTCGTCAAGAATAGTCGGTGAATTTCATTAATGCTAAGATATCACACTTAATAGATAAAAATACTTTTTATTACTTTTCATATTACTAAAATTAAATAACTTCAATCTCCAAACTTGATTACATAACTTTTCAGCCCTGATTGTAAAAAAAATTTAAATTTCAAAACAGTCACTGACGGATATTCACCATTGGAAACCTTTATTTGCACTGGATCAGGTCGATTACCAGCTTAATGTGATTTTGTCTGAAATTGCATTGGACTTACACCATTCTAGTTGATATCGCATCAAATGGTGTAATCCTACCATCGTTTCAGTTGGAATCATATATAGATAGTACAATTACAACTAAATCACATCGAACTGGTGTAATTTTAGTTAGAATCACATTATTTTAATGTGACTTCTAAGGAATTAAACTAAATGGATGCGATTAAAGACTTCAACAGTGAATGTCCATTGGAACATGTTTTAAAATTTGAAATTTTATTTTTACATAAATAGGGGCTTAAATGATAATTTTTAAGTTGATGAAAGAAATATAATTATTTATATTTTAGGTATGTAATATTTATTGTAAACTAACAAAAATACCCTTTATCATGAACAGTAATGCTTGACTTTTGATCAGAGGTAGGAAAATGTTATTTTTCACATTCAAAGTGACAACTATCATTTTAATATTGTTTAGATGAGAGACAGTCGTTTTCTCTTGTAAATACAAAAATTTCGAAATAAAATTTTAACGCATGGATTATGATTAGTAATTAATAGATAAATATTGTATTTCCCTTTTGAAAAATCAATAACTGATTATTACCCTAACTCACTGTTTGCTCTTGAAGACTACTAACATTTATAAATATAAGTTTTAGCTGAAGGTGGAACTTTGTATGTTAATTAGTCCAACAGATCATGCAGTTACTTCATATAGGCTAAATCAGATTGTTTTTCACTCCATTATAATTTCCAGGATCAATGAAATTAAAATGTATAAACAATATCCATATCAAATGAATCATCAAGAATTATCACTATAATTAAGTGATTTTAAAAAGTTACTGCACATGTTATAGATCTAGCATTTCTAAAACTGAAAGCTTTCATCGCATCGATAAATCGAAAGCTTTGGATTTCTTGTTTGCCCAATTTCTTGAAAAGAATGGTGTATTTGTCATTCGTCAATTTTCATGGTAAATTAATGTTGTTCAGTTAAAATTTATAAACTCAGTTATAACAGAGTAAATTTTACTAAGGGTGAGTTTTGGAAAGTTAAAAAATGTTGTGTCTTAACTAGGGTTGGATGCAAGTCAACCGAACCGAACCTGAACAAAGTGAAGCTCATTTTTAGGAGGACTCAGCTTGGGCTCACTAAACCGGGAGAATAACTTGTTTGCGTTTGGCTCGCTTCATGGATTGAGAGTTTGTGTTCAACTCGCATAAGGCTCGGGTTTGTGTAAACAAGCCGAACTTGACTCGAGCTTGCTGAACTCATTCACTTAAATTTGGTTCCTTTGTCGCTTGTGCGACATTATTTAAAATTTTTTTTAATATATTTTAGCTCCAGTTTGAGCTCGTGATTAGTTTTTAAATATATTTTAGCTTGAGTTCGTATATATTAGGTTCGCTTTTGGGCTCGAGATTGTTTTCAAATATATTTTAACTCGGGTTCGAACTCAAGTTCGTATATATTAGGCTCGAGTTTGGGTTTGTTTAAGCAAAACTCATATCGAACTTAAACAAATTCGTTTTGAATTTAATCCTAATTTTAGCTTATTATAAAAAGGGGTGAACCGCTGAGAGAAGATATTTTTCAGATTTGGAATAACTTCTCCTCTCTCTTTCTTGATGGTTCCTGGAAAAGACCTAGGGTTTAGGTTGATTGCTACAGATTCTAGATTGAACCTAAGGGAAATTATGTGCTTTGACAGACCGTACAAAACTGACCTGTAATATAAATGTGATATGAGATATTTTTTATAGTTTAAGAACTAGATTTTCCAAGTATATTTTCCAAGTATACAACACATTATCAACCTTATTCTCAAAGCCTTAGACTTTAAGCTAACTTATTTAAGTCGAAAAAAGAAAAAAAAAAATCAGGCAACCAAAGTCATGCATGGCTTCGCCCAAATGAAAAACATAAAGGAACACAACATAAAAATGCACTGTAGAGAAATTATAATTGCAGTCCTCCATAAATGATCAAGAAGACACAGAATAATCAACAACGTTTCCTGAAAAAGCAGCTGGTGCACGAACTGCTCCGCCGGCAAAGTTCATTTCCTCGATAGGGACGCATTTACCGCTGCCGCCGGAGATATATGTGCAAGGAGAGCCACCAATTGGCGGCTTTGCACCAAGCTTAAGGTCCGAGAGAGAGAGACCGGGGAAGTATTTCTGCAACAATGGCTTCTCGTGCAAAGACCTCATGGCTGCACCAAACTGAATGCAACTTGAAGAGAACAAAATGGCGAGAACAAAGACAGATGAAAAGAAGCTAATTTTAGAGGCCATTTGTCTGCTGAATTCGGAGAACTGTTTTTAGTTGTGTTAATTTTGCTGGGAATGTGTGGTGAAATTTTGGTATGTGGATGGGTGCTTATATAGGAGATGGTGAGCTTGGAGTCTCTAAAACGAAGTCTATTTTCTAGACTGCTGGCCACGGTTTGAAGTTTGAATAAAAATGGTCCAAATTATGAATCAAACATACATACAGTAATAACTTGAAGACTTAAAGGAAGTTACCTACGATTAATCTAGCCATTAAAACAGAATAAAATTAAACAATTGTTAACGTGTTCAAGAAGCTAAATGGCTATGATAATAACCCAAAAAGCACTCTTGAAAATTACCACAGCCAGATTTAGGCGAAAGAAATACGCCAAATGACTATTTCTCAGTTAAGGTGCGATGAAATGACAGATTTCAACTATTTTAGTTTCGAAAAATTAAATTTTCATTCGTTTATTAAAGTCAACCGTTATTATCAAAAAATATCATAATATAGAATATAAACGAGGGTTTCAAAATTTGCTAGAGGCAAATGACATTTCTCTTATCTTATTTCTAAATTATCATATTCAACCTATATATTTATAGTTTTAATATAACATTAACACCCGTATTTTATTCATTTTTCAAGACCTCCGTTTCACAAGAGATTTATTCTTAATCTTTCACAAAGATTTTTCTATCTTTTATTTAAAACAACAAAAGAAAACCATTTTCACTTTTCCAAATAAGATATTTTCAATATTACAAATATTCATTTTTGGTTCAATCAGAACTGACATAAATTATTAAAATCCTATTTGAATTATGAATCCTCTAAATGTAACTTCTTTTTGATAATTTTATAAATATAAAAGATCACCCATGAGAGAAGAGAAGCTAGGGTCAAGATTTTTTGAGATATCGACATTATAGTGCACATATCACCTCAATGCCATCAAATTGAATTAGGTTAAAAATCCGATGTCTTGTTATCCTTATCTTTTATTTTATCTTGACATATTCATTTCACATCGCAATAAATATCAGAGCCTTAGTATATTCTAATCATTATTACTATAGCACAAATTACGTAAGGTTTTGAATTGCGTACATTGATTGGTAACCAAGAATCACATCTATAAATATATACTAGATTGAATTCAATTAATTGCATCAAAGTAAAGTACATCATTATGCATGTTGATTGTGAGCAGTACAATATTAATGCATATCCGAAGTGTAGCCATTGTGGTACAATTTTGATTTTTTAATAAATTAATGCATGTTGATTGTGTTACATCTTCCCCTTTTTGCCGTCCATCCCACAGAAAAATTAACAGTAAAAAAGAAAAGTAGAGGAACCGTCGAAATCATTAATATTTAATTAACCAAAATTAACCTTCAAAGTTGAAATTTAATTAAAATAAAAAAAAAATTAGTGTGTAGATGTTTATGTAAATACCTGTATGTTTCCTTGTAGATTAAATACAAGTAAAATTGTCCTCCATTATCCACCACCACCGCCGAATCAAAACGACAGATCAAAGTCATTGCCCCTTTCTACACGGCCAGCTTACTTCACCACTCAGCTGACATACGCACAGTTTACTCGGACTCTACGCATCAGGTGTGACGCATCTGCCATATTTCTCTGGCCAAGGTATAATGAAGTGTCATTTCTACCCTTCAAGTTCGAACAATTAATTTTTCATCCGTATATATTAAAATTTGTTATAAAATATTTTAATTTTTTTGTAAAATTATTGAAAAGACAAAAAATTCTAATTTATATAAAATAACATTGTGTCCGAAAAGTTTATTAAATAATTTTATACCTCTAATTTATATTAATTTTAATTAAAAATTGAAAAATTATTAGTAAAAAAATATATAGAGGAGTCAATGACATATAATCATATGTTCGAGGGAAATTATAATTTTTCAAAATTTTATGGGTGATAATGAAGATATTTAGGGGTTTTAGAATTCTATTAAGTTTATGGGTGTTGTTGAAATTATTAAATTTTAATATACCCTTTAATAGTTTCAAAAATTATAATTACACCCCCAAGAAATTAAAAAAAATACAATATATTAGGAGCTTAAATATCATCTTAAAACTATAAATATATTTCTAAAATATATAGCCTAAATAAATAATTTTTGAAACAAGGTAGAGGAAAAACCATTTGACTCCTAATAAGTTTTAAAAATAACACTTACACCCTTACTCCATATCATGATATCTGAATAAAATGATATAAATATATTTTGAGAAAAACCAACTGTTAAGTATAACAAACGAGTGAAAATTTGTTTTTTTTTTTCAAACTAAAAGGGTTAGAATCTATCATTTCATCAAACTTTGCCTCTGAAATAATCATCTGGGGTATTTCTTGAGCCTAAATATGCCTTTGGTAATTTTCAAGAGTGTTTTTTTGGGTGATTATCACAGTATGTTAGCTTCTTGAACACGCTAGAAATTGCATAATTTTATTCTCTTGTAACAGCTAGATTAATGGTAGATAACTTCTTTTAAGTCTTCAAGTTAATTACAGTACGTTTTCGTAATTTGGACCATATTTATTCAAACTTCAAACCGTGGCCAACAGTCTGGAAAATAGACTTCGTTTCAGAGAATTCAAGCTCACCATCGCCTATATAACAACACATACGCATACCAAATCTTCACCAGACAAATTCCCAGCAAATTTAATTCACTTCCCATTCTTATTATTCTCCAAATTCAGCAGAAAAATGGCCTCTAGAATCAGCCTTTTTTCATTTGTTTTTGTTTTCACCATTTTGTTCACTTCAAGTTGCATTCAGTTTGGTGCAGCCATGAGGCCTTTGCACGAGAAGCCATTGCTGCAGAAATACTTTCCTGGTCCCTCTCTCTCGGCGCTCAAGCTTGGTGATGTGCCTCCGATTAATGGTTCTCCTTGCACAATGATCCCCGGCAGCTGCGGTCAATGCAACCACAATGTCAATGAAATGAACTTTGCCGGCCGAGCCGTCCGTGCTCCACCTGCTTTTGCAGGGAACGTTGTTGATTATTCGGTGTCTTCTTGATCATTTATGGGGGACTAAAATTACAACTTGGATAATAAAGATAATTGCCAGACATTTTATGTTACGTTCCTTTATGTTTTTTTCATTTGGGGGAAGCCATGCATAATTTTGGTTGCCTGATATTTTTTTTCTTTTTTCGACTTAAATAAGTGAGCTCAAAGTCTAAGGCTTTGAACATAATTAAGGTTGGTATTGTGTTGTATATTTGGAAAATATAATGATTTTTGTTTTGTCTTTGTTTATTAAATCCCGTTCTTAAAAAATAAAAGATGGTTAATGGTGCTCAATGAAGTTTAGTTTGTACGATCAAAAGAATCACAGAGAAAAAAGTGAACGTAACAAGACACAAAAATACACAGGATCTGCAGCAATCAACCCAAACCCTAGTTTTTTTTCCATGAACCATCGAGAAAGAGAGAAACAGAGAAGTTATTCGTCCAGAGAGTGAGAAAAAATGTCTTCTCTCACCCCTTTTTATAATCAGCTAAAACGCACTGTTTTTTAATCCTCTCAAAACTCACCATTTTGTATTCACCCCTTAGTAAAATTTACACTGCTATAACGGGAGTTTATACTTCTTGATGGAACAACATAAATTTAATGAGTAATGCTATATATACATATTTTTTATATATAATTATGTATAAAGATGATGTGATATAATGTAATTACGTATTATTTTATTTTTAATTTAAAATCATCTAATTATATGATAATGTATTATCTATATATATAAATTGTGAATCAAAAATATATATGTATAATTTTATTAAAATTTAATATAAGAAATTGACGAATGAAAAATAAACCGTTCTTTCATTAATATAAGTAAATAGGAAATCCGAAGCTTTCAGTATATTGATAAGATGAAAGCATTTTAAAATCAAATGCTAAATCTACAATATGTATAGTAACTTTTTAAAATTATTCAATTACGTTGATCTTTTTTTTTATAAATAATTTGATATGGATATTAATTATACGCTAATTCCATTGATCCTAGAAATTAATCGATTGAAAAACGATCTGACTTTCCCGTATGAAATAACCACATGCTATGTTGAACTCAAACTCATATCTGTAAATGCTAATAGTCTTTAAGAGCTAGCAAACATTTAGTCAACTCTATTGATTTTACAATGCATGTATGTGTATATATATATATAACAGCTAGCAAAAATATATATGTAAATGCTAATAATCAATTATTGATTTTACAAAAGGGAATTACATTGAATTTTATTTTGAGATTTTCGTATTTAGAATCGAGACTGACAATTTTTCACCTAAACTAATTTAAAACAATAAGCTGTCACTCTTGAAGTTGAAAAATAATATTTTTTTCATCTATTGTAAAAAAGCAAACGTTAATGTTAATACTAAAAAGTCTTCTTGTCGGTTTATAAAAAATATAAACTTTCAACTCTAAAATAATGTTTAACGAATTCAGATATTAACTTTCAACTCTTGGGGCAAGATTTTCCACCTTTCTTCTCACATCTAGTCAACTCTTTGAACACATTAACAAATTGTTATTCTGCAAATATCCATTAATCTTTCATGTAATCAATGATTTAATCACCAATCTAATCGGATTATTAGGAAATTGGAATATTAACTGCCGATATTTTACTTTCTTTATCTCAAATGAACTAATGAAACTAATTAGTTTTTAATAAAACTATGTACACTCAGTTTTAAATATTCAATTTGATATTCAAATAATATATGTTATTATATAATTGAATAATATTTTTAGGATTTTCTAAAAACGTTTAGGGGTGTTTTAAAAAATTTCAAATTTCAATATATCCCTCAATAATTTCATAAATTACAATTATATTTCAAAAAAATGAATAGAATACAACAAATTAGAGGTGTAAATATCATATTAATACTATAAATATATATTTAAAATATATGAGGTATATTAATAATGTAATTTTTGAAATAAGATAGGTGAAATGTCATTTACTCTTTAGTAAGTTTTGAAAAATGACACTTACACCTCCACTTACACTAAATATTATGATATTTAAATAAAATGATATAAATACATTTTGATTATTAGATTTAATAATTGAATTTAGCAGGCAAGTGAAAAATTAGTTTTTTTCAAACTTAAAAGGTTGGACTGTCTAAGAAATAGTCAGTTTGGCGTATTCTTTTGGCCTCAATATGGCTTTGGTAATTTTCAAGACTGTTTTTTGGGTGATTACATAGTTATTATTGTTATTATTATTATTATTTTTTTGGCTAAGCAATTACATGGTTATTTAGCTTCTTGAACGTGTTAACAATTGTATAATTTTATTATCTTTTAAAAGCTGGATTAATAGTGGATAAATTATTTTAAGTCTTCAAGTTAATTACTGTATGTTTGATTCATAATTTGGACCATTTTTATTCAAACTTCAAACCGTGGACAACAGTCTAGAATATAGACTTCGTTATAGAGACTCCAAGCTCACCATTGCCTATATAACCGCACATACGCGTACCAAATCTTCAGCAAACACATTCCCAGCAAAATCAACATAACAAAAGTATTTCTCCAAATTCAGCAGACACATGGCCTCTTAAATGAGCTTCTTTTCACTTGTGTTGGTTTCACCATTTTGTTCTCTTCAAGTTGCAATCAGTATGGTGCATCCATGAGGCCTTGGTACGAGAAGCCATTGCTGGAGAAATACTTTCCCGGTCTTGCTCTCTCGGCCCTTAAGCTTGGTAAACCGTCTCCAGTTGTTGGTTCTCCTTGCACAACGTTTCCTGAAAAAGCAGGTGAATCTTGGGAATGTGTCTGGTGAAGATTTGGTATGCGTCAATGTAGTTATCTAGGCGATGGTGAGCTTGGAGTCTCTATAACGAAGTTTATTTTCTAGACTGTTGGCCACGGTTTGAAGTTTCATAAATATGGTCCAAATTATGAATCAAACGTACAGTAATTAACTTGAAGAAATAAAATAATTTATCTAAGATTAATCTAGCTTTTAAAAGAGAATAAACTTATACAATTGTTAACGCGTTCAAGACGCTAACTAACTATGATAATCACCCAAAAAACTCTCTTGAAAACTAACTTATCCATGTGTAGGGGAAAGAAAAACGCCAAATGGAAACTCACTGAAGTTCGCTTTAGTTATATTTTAATTTTACTAACAAAATTTGTATACTTAAAGAGTAAAAGAAATAAGTATTGCGATGGAGAGCGAGAACCCTAGTGCCCGCACTGACGTCAACGTGTCGTCACCAGATGACGACAGGGCTACGAAGAAGGTTAAGCATTCGTGATAAAGGTGATATTGATCACTCATCCCCTGCATACAAAGACAAATTGACGAAGGATGACAAGAGTACAGATGCAGAAACCGATTTAGAGGAGGAATCAAACGAGAAATCAGATGCAAAACCTCAGTTTACTGGAAGGAGATATCACTCTGGCTTTTGAGGATAACATGCGTGCTGTACAAATCTCACAAAGGGTGAACAGGGTAGAAAACCACAAACATGAATTTGGTTACCAAATAAGAATGACGAGAAGGACTCATAGCTTTGGTGAATAAGTCAACAATCTGATCATGAGAATACACAAAAGAAGAACCAAAGTTTTGTCTCACACAAGTTCACAAATGTAATGACAGTCTATTTCTATATGTTTGGTTTGTTCATGATGCATTAGATTAGTAGCAATGCAAATGACACTAGTATTATCAACATATAGAAGGGTAGGGTAAGAGAAAGATATGTAAAAGTCTAAGAGAAAAATGTTTCAACCACACAATTTTCAGAGGTGACTGATGTCATAGATTAATACTCTGCTTTAGTTGAGGATTTGACAACCCTTTCTTGCTTCTTTCTATAACACCCCAAAACCATAATAAAACATACCTACAAAATACTTCAAAAATCTCTTAAATAAAGCCAAGTCTTGAATACAAAGTTTTTCAACCATAAAACATTAAAATAAAAAGTCCTTAAATCAAAACATACAACCAAATAATTACTAATTTATTTTATTTTTCTTTTAACCGGTCTTCTCAACTAATTCCTCTTATTCTTTATCCTAGAAATGCTAAACAGAACTCACATTCTATAAAATCTTTAATCTGCAAAAAAGTTAATGACGAGGGGTGAGTTGTCAACTCGATAAGCAAAAGCTAAACATTATATATACATAAACATTTAATTCAAATATTGATAAAGAAAATCAAACAAAAAAAGGTCAAACAGAAAGATGTGCTCACGCATATAAAACTACAAATAATTAATAAATTATTTAAGAACCTTTCAAAGTACCAAACTTAAGTCAAAATTTATTTTAAACTCATGTCACGTAGTATCACTTGTACTCTCAATGACTTAGCCAAAATTTCAAAATCTGATGTCACCTGTAATCCCAGTAACTCGGTCAGAATTTCAAAAATATGCACAACAGAACAAATAATCTAATTGGACCAAACTTATAGTTTCAAAGTTCAGAACAAATATTCAGAGACTACGAATAATGAGTCAAAACTGCATATATATGTATGTGTGTGTGTGTGTGTATACACAAAATTTTAGGTCATAAATGCACTATAAGTAATCTTACTAAATTAATGTCTAAGTAATCAAAATTTGGGTGAAACAAAAATGTATAAAGAAATATTTTATAACTTATAAAAATCATTTTATACAAACAAAATGAAATATTTATATTATATAAAAAGCAGTTATATATAAATCAAAGAAATATCTATATTATATAAACAAAACATTTGTAGAAATTTTTAGGTTTAATAGAAAATGTTTATAAAAATATTCTATAGCTTATAAAAACCAAATTTTTTAAGCTTGACTATCATTTCCAAACATATAACATGTATATACATACAAAAAGAATAGTTTCTATTTATCTCAATTAACAGTAAAAATCCACACAAACTCTTATACAATCCAAGCTACCACACACAATCTATTCGGATTCTAACCAAAATCAATGAATTCAACTTATATTAAAACTCTTAATAATATCCTTAAATCCCATTGAAAATCCTCAATTTCAAAACTAATTTCATAAATTCTAAAAGAATCTAAAATGAACAACCCAAGATCTAACTAACATATGTCTACACACTATACAACTTTTGTTTCATGAATTTTATAAATTTTTACACAAATTGAAACATTACAAAACTTTGCAGGGACAAAGAAGACATATAAATAGTTTAACAAAAATTATTCAGCTTTAAAAAATATATATAAAACGTCTCAAAACTTACTTCTCCTCCCACGGCTCATGAACACTGACAATAGTTTTTAGGTTTGACAGTTCAAGCTTCTAGAAATTTTATAAAATTTTATATAACTCAAAAATTTACAAAATTTTATAGATATAATCTTAAGATATTGATGTTTTAAATAAAAAAAACATGAACATGAAAATATTTAAAAAGCCATGTAAAATGAAATTTATATCACAAATTATTAACATTGCCAAAAATATTCCAGATTAGATATACACTCTTGTAATAATTTTAATAGACAACATATAATAGACATGCTAATTTAATTATAAAAAAATATTCAAGTCACAATTAATTCAAAAAGCACTAAAAATTATATTTCTTTACCGATCACAAATTCTACCAAATAAATTTCAGGTTTAATACTCAATCCTATAACAATTTTAATAAATTATATTAAATTGATAAAATTATAAAAATTTTCAGAATATAACTAGACATATTGATTTATATATAAAAAATATATACATTGAAAAAGATTAAAAAAAACTATGCAAATAAATAAATTCTTTTACAGGCATGAACTTTATCAAAAATGTTAGGTTTATCATTTAAAAATTCTAACTAATTCTATGACATTTTTACGACTTATAAAATCATAACATTCCATAAAATGGTTAATAACTCTCTGTAATATCCTAAATAAAATTTTTACAATTTTTACGACTTAATGCAATATTTGTTTCTTCATAATTCAAAATCCAAGTGGTGACTCTTACATTTTTAGTTTTCCATTGACCTTTTTATTTTTCATCTTTAGGTTTAGTTATAGATCCATCAAGAATTCAAGACAAATCCTCTCCTTCAACAAAGGTTCGAAAATAAAATTCCTATAGAGCGTAATTCTTTCTGTTAAATCTAACTGATATGGTTTCTGATTTTTTCAAAATCCATCTCAATAGCGAAAATAATACAAATTTAAGAATTGACGTTCAGATCACACCTATCCTTCAATTGAAAATACGTAGAGGAAAAATCACCATGAGACACTGATACTTAAGCACAATGAAAATGGCAACAAAATGATGCCTTGAAGTGTCAAATGTAACTAGTATTTGTTGATAACAATATGATTGATGACACTCAAATGTATGTTCCTCAAGGAGATTCAATAATTTTTACAGAAAAGCTCAAAATCTCTCTCTGATACCATGTTAATCAAAGAGATAAACATGCATTCATAATTTAAGAAAATCAATATGCAAGAACAAGACACTTCAATTATATATCTCATACAACTCTATGTACATCTATTTATATTATAACAATGAACTATGTATAGTAATTAAAAAATATTATCTACCTAATGAAGAAGATTTTTCTGCATAATTTTAGTACCAAATTATACAATATAATTGCATAATATTTGCCCATAATTAACTTCCTTGATTATTGTTATTTTGATTCAGTGCACATTTTTGCCCATAATTAACCTGTTTGATTCTTGTTATTTTGATTCTGTTCACACACATAATAATATATTATATGAGTACTTAATTGGATATGTGTAAATAATTTTATTGAAAACTTAGTCTTATTAGGTCTTTTGAGATAGAAAGTAAAATATATATCACCATTAATCTTAGCTGCAAGTATTCAAATTTCCTAATGATCGGATTAGATTAGTGATTAAATCATTACTTACCTAGAAGATTAAAGGATAAAAAGAATTGAAGAGATTAGTTTAGTTTGCAGAATAAAAAATTGTTAATAACGTGTTGAAGGAGTTGAATAGATGTGAGAAGGAAGGTGGAAAATTTTGCCCAAGAGTTGAAAGTTAATATTTGAATCCTTCATGAAACTTTAGTTTAGAGAAGACGAGCTCACATTATTAGCGTACAAGTAATGATTATGTTATGTCACTGAAAAATATTAAAATGTATCACAATATTATATATATTTAATTTTAAAAACCTAATTAAATATTTAGATAATATCTCATTATATGATTTAGTATTTAATATTTAATCTTTGAATATTTAATTAAATAGGCAAAATTAAATGTCCATATTTTTATTGTTAAAATATATATGTATGTTTATTCTCACTTTAGGTAAGTTCTCCTTTCTCGTGGATTATGTACATCTGAATGAGCCCACACATGACATCTGGTGGATTAAGAATGTAAGTAACATTAATCGTATAAACTATAAAAAATACCTTTTGACCAAAAACACTAATATTTGACTCTTCAATAGAGTTAGGAAAATGTCATTTTTTGCATTCAAGCATGACAACTTATCGTTTTAGTATTGTTTGAATGAGAGATAGTCTTTTTGTCTTGTAAATACCAAAATCTCGTAAATAAAATTTTAATGCATTGTTATGACTAGTAATTAATCTATAAATATTGTATTTCCCTTTTGTAAAGTCAATGACTGATTATTACCCTAACTCAATGTTTGCTCTTGAAGGCTCTTGAAGACTACTAACATTTGTAAATATAAGTTTGAGCTTGGGGTGGAACTTTGTATGTTAATTAGTCTAACCGATCATGCAGTTACTTCATATAGGCAAAATCAGGTTGTTTTCCACTCTATTATAATTTCCAGGATCAATGAACTTAAAATGTATAATAAATATCCATATAAAATGAATCGTCAAGAATTATCACTATGATTAAGTGATTTTAAAAAGTTACTGCATATATTATAGATCTAGCATTTCTAAAACTGAAGGCTTTCATCGCATCAATAAAGCCTCGCCCAAATGAAAAAAACTAAAGGAACATTACATAAAAATGCATTGTAAAGGAGTTATAATTGCAGTAGACCATAAATGATCAAGAAGAAACCGAATAATCAACAACGTTACCTGAATTTCAGGCAGGTGGCGCCGGACGGCTCGGCCGGCAAAATTCATTTCATTGACAGGGATGCATTTACCGCCGCCGCCGGGGATTAATGTGCAAGGAGAACCAACAGCTGGAGGCGGTTTACTAAGTTCACTAAGCTTCTCGGGCAAAGGCCTCATGGCTGCACCAAACTGAATGCAACTTGAAGAGAATAAAATATTGAAAACAAACACAAGTGAAAAGAAGCTCATTTTAGAGACCATTTGTCTGCTGAATTCGGAGAACAGTTTTGTGTTCTTTCAATTTTGCTGGGATGTGTTTGGTGAAGATTGGTGGTGAGTTTGATATTTATAGGCATTCATGAAACAACGTGCACGTCGGTTCCGTCAAAACCCTAGTTGTCTTGCCAGATCACTCGTGTCAAGTCACTGTAGGTCGATGCTCCGCCAGCTTATGTGGACCCTTAATACAATTGCAACTTTCCATATCTACCGTTCGTGTCAAATATAATCTGGACCCTTCAAATAATTGCAACTTTCAATATCTACCGTTCGTGTCAAATATAATCTGGACCCTTAAAATGATTGCAACTTTCAATATCTACTGTTCGTGTCAAATAAAATCTAGACCCTTGAAATCGAATATTCCTATTCTCCAAAGTCCAACAAATGACGTTAATAAAAAGATTCATTATCCCTTAAGATCAATGCTAGAACTGAATTTAAACTAAATTAATTTGAACTGGATTAGCAACTTGAGTTAAGTAAGTCTAAAACAAACATAGTTTAAGTGATCTAAACTTAAATTTGAGCGCAAATGTTTAATATTGTTAAACTCAAATTCAAGCTCGAATTTGAAAAATATTAAAAAAATTTGATTCAAATCAATTAAAATAATATCATTTTGATAGATTTTAGTTTAACTATAATACTAAATCAAGTTTAGCCCAAACTCGACTTAATACTGTAGTCAAACTTAAGCCAAATTTAAACTCAGTTTCTCTCAAATCAAACTAAATAACTAACTTAAACTCAAGTTCAATTGAATTTGAATACACTCTATCTATAATTTGTCATAGCATAAACTCAAAATCGGTAATAAACAAACAATTTGTACTGGTTAAATCGCTACATTTAAATGTTGCTTCAAAGTAGACCCAGGATCCAAATCTTAAAAAATATAGGATATGTGCATTATTGTGTCTATGTCTCAAAGAAGCCTGGCTCTAGTCTCTCTTTTTTCACGGTGGTCTTTTATATTTATAAATAAATAGAAGAGAAGTTACATTCAAATTAAAATAATTAAGGGAATCATAATTCAAATATAATTATAATGATTTATGCCAATTTTGATTGAACTAAAAGGGAATCATAATTAAATATATAGTGTTGTTTATAAAGGGTTGTCAATTGAATAATTAAATATATAGTGTTGTCAACTAAATAATTATAATAATTAAGGGAATTATAATTAAATATACAGTGTTGCTTTAGTTGGAATCACGTATGGACAGTGTAATTCCAATTAAGGCACATCAAATCGGTGTAATTTTAGTTAAAATCACACTATTTTAATGTGACTTCTAAGGAATCAAAATGAATTGGTGCGATTAAAGGTTGTCAATGGTGAATGTCCATTGGAGCATGTTTTAAAATTTGATTTTTTTTTTTCACATAAATAGGGGTTTAAAAGATAATTTCCAAGTTGGTGAAAGGACATGTAATTATTTATATTTTAAGGATGTAAATGACATTAATCTTTATATATATATATACGCACACACACACACACATACCGACAAAAACACCCTTTTTACCATGAACACTAATGCTTAACTTTTGATCAAGGTAAACATTCGAAGGTGACGACTTATCATTTTAATATTGTTTAGACGAGAGATAGTTGTTTTCTTTTGTAAATACAAGAATTTCAAAGTAAAATTTTAATACATGGATTATGATTAGTAATTAATAGATAAATATTGTATTTCTCTTTTGTAAAATCAATGACTGATTATTACCCTAACTCACTGTTTGCTTTTGAAGACTACGAACATTTATAAATATAAGTTGCTGAAGGTGGAACTTTGTATGTTAAAATGTATAATATACATCCATATCAAATGAATCATCAAGAATTATCATTATGATTAAGTGATTTTAAAAAGTTACTGCACATGTTTAGATCTAGCATTTCTAAAACTGAAAGCTATCATTGCACCAATAAATCAAAAGCTTTGGATTTCTTGTCAGCCCAATTTTCTGGAAAGAACAGTGTATTTGTCATTAGTCAATTTTCATAATAAATTCATGTTGTTCCGTTACCGAATTCGAACAGGGTGAAGCTCATTTTCGAAAGGGCTCGGCTTGGGCTTACTAAACTTGAAGAATAACTCGTTTGCGTTTGGCTCGCTCCATGGATTGAGAGTTTGTGTTCGAGTCGCATAAGACTTGGGTTTGTTTAGACAAGCCGAACTCGGCTTGAGCTTGCCAAACTTATTCACTCAAATTTGGTTTCCTTGTGGCTTGTGTGACAACATTTAAAATTTTTTTAATATATTTTAGTTCGGTTTGGGCTCGTGATTAGTTTTCAAATATATATTAGTTTGGGTTCGTATATATCAAGCTCATTTTTGGGCTCGAGATCGGTTTTTAAATACATTTTAACTCGAGTTCATACATATTAGACTCAAGTTTGGATTCGTTTAAGTAAAACTCATATCAAATTTAAACAAACTTGTTTTGAATTCAACCTAGTTTTATCTTATTATAAAAAAAGGGTGAACCGGTGAGAGAATATATTTTTCGGATTTGGAATAACTTCTCCTCTCTCTTTCTTGATGGTTCCTGGAAAAGACCTAGGGTTTAGGTTGATTGCTACAGATTCCAGAGTGAACCTAAGGGTAATTATGTGCTTTGACATACCGTGGAAAACTGACTGTACTATAAATGTGATATGAGATATTTTTTGTAGTTTAAGAACTAGATTTAATAAACGAACATGCATAAAAAATCATAATATTTTCCAAGTATACAACACATTATCAACCTTATTCTCAGAGCCTTAGACTTTGAGCTAACTTATTTAAGTCGAAAAAAGAAAAAAAAAAAGTATCAGGCAACCAAAGTCATGCATGGCTTCGCCCAAATGAAAAAAATAAAGGAACACGACATAAAAATGCACTGTAGAGAAGTTATGGTTGCTGTCCTCCATAAATGATCAAGAAGAGACAGAATAATCAACAACGTTTCCTGAAAAGGCAGGTGGTGAACGAACTGCTTCGCCGGCAAAGTTCATTTCATTGATAGGGACGCATTTACCGCTGCCGCCGGAGATATATGTGCAAGGAGACCAACAATTGGCGGCGTTTGACCAAGCTTAAGGTCCGAGAGAGAGAGAGACCGGGGAAGTATTTCTGTAACAATGGCTTCTCGTGCAAAGACCTCATGGCTCCAGTTCCTTTTTTTTTTAGCAGGATATCCAAACTCATTCACCTCTATTGGTGACCAAGAAAAACTTCCATTAATATTTTATTTAGAGGTTAGTGCTTTGAAAATGCATAAAACTTAGATACCCAATTGGATAGTTAGATAATGTGTCATCATGTGATATAATGTTATTTTATCTTTAATTCAAAATTATACAGTCATAATTTAAGGAATCAATATGCAAAAAAAAGACACTCCAATTGTATATCTCATACAGTTCTATGTACAACTATTTGTATTACTATAATAAACTATGTAAAATAATTAAGAAATATTATCTAACTAATAAAGAAGTTTTTTCTGTATAATTTTAGCAGCAAATTATACAACATAATCATATAATATTTGTCGGTAATTAACCTCCTTGATTCTTGTTATTATGATTTCGTGCACATTTTTGCCCATAATTGACCACACTGATTTTTGTTATTCTAATATTGTTCACATCCCCTCAAATTGATGCGAGAAAACCACAAACATTAATTTGTTTATCAAATAAGAATGATGAGAAGAACCCATACGTTTGGTGAATAAGTCAGTAATTTGATCATGAGAATACACAAAGAAAGAACCAAAGTTTTGTCACCAGAGAGAATGTTTCATAATAATCCAACCCATATTCCTGTTTATACCCTTAAGCAACTAAACAAGTTTTATACCTATCAAGAGTTCCATCTAGCTTCATCTTAATATTATACACCCATTTACTGCTTATCATAGGAGCATCAATTGGTTGAGGGACCAAGTCCCAAGTGCGATTTTCTTTAAATGCATCTAACTCGACTTCCATAACTTTTCTCCAACATGTTTGCTCTACTCTACTGCTTGTTTATAGGTAGAAGGAATTAAAATAGACTAAACATTAGACAACAAAGAAAGGAAGGAACCATACTGTTTAAGTGGTAACCATGTCTAATGGGAGATTGACCAAAATTCGAACAAGTGGAACAATGAAGTAGAGGTGGACTAACACTTGAATTGTTAGGGCATACAAATGAGCTGATTGTAGGACCTTGAGGTAAGTGATCAGTAATGGACATGGTTGGTGTTTCCACGATTGAACTTGGATTTCCATCTTTTTCATCACTGAAGTCTTGGTGTATAGGTAAGCTTTCTACAAAAGTAGTTAAGAACAAAATGGACTATCAGGACTCTTATGATGTTGAAGGAGAATAATAATAAAAATCTTCAAAGGAAACAACAAGATGAAATATACAAATTTGTTTATTTTGAGGATCATAACATATGTAACCTTATTGTTTATCATCATAACACATTTAGTTGCTTTAGTTGACAACTTATTTTGTTCATATGAGGGAAGCAAAACAAAACATGTATACCCAACAACGCAAAGCCAAAAATAATTTGGAGATTTGTTGTAAAGAGAGAACCTAAGTTGATTTTACAGCAAAAATAGGTATGGGTTGTTGACTAATTAAATAAAGAATTATATGAATGGTCTCCACCCAAAATTTAGAAGGCACATGAGAATATAGTTGGATTTGAGCCAAACTTATTCGAGCTTAAGCTAGAACTCAGCTTGAATAAACTTGAAATGAGCTTAGCTTAAATGAGCTTGAGTTCGAGTTTGAAAATTTAATATTTTCTAGTTCAAGCTTGAAATTTAGAGATGGTCAACTCATAAGGCTAGTTAACTTAAAAAATTTGATACCAATTGATTAAAATGATATTGTTTTGACCACTATGCATCAAAACAATGAGTTTTAGTATCAAGTTAAGTTCAAAGGTTAATTTGAGCTCAAACTCAAGTTTAAATTTTTTCAAATGAGCCGAGCTTAAACATCTTTAAAGCAAATTCAACGAGCTTAATCTTGAGCTTGGCTTCATTGAAATAAGTCAAACTTGAACTTAAGTAAACTCGAGTTTGTCTCGGGTCAAATCTAACCTTACATGAGATTCAATTTAAAGAGTTCTAGTGATTTTGACTACATAACGATGTTTTCTTTCAACTGTTCCATTTTGTTTAAATGTTTACGGACATGACTATTGTGCCAAAATTCCCTTTTCCTAAAAAAAAGAGGCAAGAGCAGGAAAAACAAAATTTTCCCCCTGAATTAAAATGAAAAAATTTTATTGTTTTTCCAAATTGTGTTTCTATCATGGTGATAAATATTTTCGCCATGTGTGAGATCAGATTTACCCCTAAAAAATAAATCCAAGTGATTCTTGTATAATGTTTAATGAACAAAACAATATTTGTATCCTAATCTAGATGTAGTTGGAGAATGACCCCATAAATCGCTATGTATAAAATCAAAAGTTGTATTAACTTTAGAAGTGCTTGAAGTAAAAGGAAATTTATAAACTTTACCAAGAACATAACTTTCACAATTTTTGTCTAACAAGCAATGTTTAAGAGACAATTTTTCTAGAGTAAGGTTAAAACAAAACATTTGTTCAAGTCTACTAGCATGAAGGTGTCCAAAACGATGCCAATGCAACCAAATTTCATTTGCTAACGAGTTTTCTAAAGAGGGAGATGTAGAAAGAAACAAAGGCGAAGAAGATTTTGGATCAATGTTCATGTGGAACAAACGCCCATGCTTATGCCCTTTCCCGATCACTTTTTCCCTTTGAAGGTCCTACACATCACAACCATAGGGTGAAAAATTATAAGAACAATGACTAACTGTCCAATGGATACTAAGTTGGCTGTCAATTTTGGAATATAAGAGGTATGAAGAAGAGACAAAGTTGTTTTATTTTTGTCAACTAAGTGAATGGTTCCAACACTTTTAATGGGTAATTATTTTTCATTAGCTGTGACAACAAATTTATATGTAAGACATAGCTTAAGGTTGAAAAATACATGTTCTTGTCTAGACATGTGGTTAAACGCAACTGAATCAATAAGCAAGGGATTTTAATTTCTTTACCTGACAAGCCAACAATAGAGACAACAAAAGAGAGAACACCTAGAAGTGTTGATTGTAAAGAGTCTTGTATCATTTATTGAACAACCTCTTGTGAGAGATGATTGTCATTGTCAACAGAAGTGGATCTTTTCTCAGTAGAAGTACAGAATGCAGACTGATTTTGTTTATTCTTTAGCAATCGAAAATCAAGAATTACATGCCTATTTTTATTTTTTGCAATAGTTACAAAAATTCCGCTTTTTGCAATAAGATTATATATGTCTAATTTCATTGCAATGCTTGAATTGGATATTATTGCAATCACCATGCTTTTGTTTTGATTGAGATCTACAATTAGAAGTAAGAAAAACAATATCTATAGAGGTATTTTAGCATCTAACATGACTTGTGTACTCAACCTAGTTTCCTCTTGAATGAGTTCACCAAGAACACTATCAAACTCTTTAATGTCTCGATTAATAATGTTTGCTCTAGCATTTTCAAATTATGGTCTCAACTTAATAAGGAATTGTATGACTCTACTATGATCTCTTTCTTTATTTAATTCTTCATAGGCTTGCCTAGAAATAAAACTAGTTGACATAATGTGTTGTTCTGTCCACTATTTTAGAGGTTCAACACAAAAAGTTCTAATATACTTAATGTAATATTTGTTTCAACATAATTCAAAATCCGAGTGGTGACTCTTACAATTTTAGTTTTCCACTGACCTTTTTATTTTTCATCTTTAGGTTCAGTTATAGATCCATCAAAAATTCCAGACAAATCCTTTCCTTCAACAAAGGTTCAAAAATGAAATTCCTATAGAGTATAATTCTTTCTGTTAAATCTAACTAATATGGTTTCTGAATTTTTCAAAATCCATCTCAGTAGCGAAAATAACACAAAGTGAAGAATTGAAGTTTAGATCACACCTATCCTTCAATTGAAAATAAGTAGAGAACAGATCACCATGAGACGCTAATACTTGAGCACAATCCAAATGGCAACAAAATGATGCCTTGAAGTGTCAAACGTAACTAGTATTTGTCGATAACAATATGATTGCTAATACTCAAAAGTATGTTCCCCAAGGAGATTCAATAATCTTTACAGAAAAGCTCAAAATCTCTCCTTCATACCATGCTAATCAAAGGGCTAAACATGTATTCATAATTTATGAAAATCAATATGCAAGAAGAAGACACTCGGATTATATATCTCATACAGCTCTATGTACATCTATCTATATTATAACAATGAACTATGTGTAGTAATTAAAGACAATTATCTACCTAATGAAGAAGAAATTTTTACATAATTTTAGTAGCAAATTATACAACATAATTACATAATATTTGCCCATAATTAACTTCCTTGATTATTGCTATTCTGATTCAGTGCACATTTTTGCCCATAATTAACCTCCTTCATTCTTGTTATTCTAATTCTATTCACACATATAATAATACATTATTTGAATATCCAACTAGATACGTGTATATAATTTTATTGAAAACTTAGTTATAAGTATTCCAATTTCCTAATGATCCCATTAGATTAGCGATTAGATCATTGCTTACCAAGAAGATTAAAGGATAAAAAGAATTGAATAGAATAGTTTAATTTGCAGAATAAAAATTTGTTAGTAACGTGTTGAAGGAGTTGAATAGATGTGAGAAGGACGGTGGAAAATTTTGCCCCAGAGTTGAATAGATATTCAAATGACTTCATCATATAATTCAAAAATATTAAAATGTATAAAACGTAGTAAATTTGTGTATTCAAATATAAACTATATTATATTTATGATTAAATGTTTAATATTTAATCA
This sequence comes from Mangifera indica, assembly GCF_011075055.1. NCBI lineage: Eukaryota > Viridiplantae > Streptophyta > Magnoliopsida > Sapindales > Anacardiaceae > Mangifera > Mangifera indica. Next base: position 20,386,660 of record NC_058139.1, on the reverse strand, counting down.
CAAAATGATATTATATAAATATTTAATTATTAAATATTTAAAATTAAATGTTTATATATATATATTCTCAATTTATGTGAGTTCTCCTTTCTTGTGGATTATGTACATCTGAATGAGACCACACATAATACTCAAGTCAAATCATGCACATAAATTTAATTGGTGTAGCGTAATAAAATGTTCTAGTTGGAACATCGACTACTTATGCGAAAACGATAAATTCCCACTCTTGAAATTAAAAATAACATTTTTCCACCTTTCGTCAAGAATAGTCGGTGAATTTCATTAATGCTGAGATATCACACTTAATAGATAAAAATACTTTTTATTACTTTTCATATTACTAATATTAAATAACGTCAAGAATAGTCCATGTAATTTTAGTTAGAATCACATCATTTTAATGTGACTTTTAAGGAATCAAACTAAACAGGTGCGATTAAAGACTTCAATGGTGAATGTCCATTGAAAAATGTTTTAAAATTTGAAATTTTATTTTTACATAAATAGGGGCTTAAATGATAATTTTTAAGTTGACGAAAGAAATATAATTATTTATATTTTAGGTATGTAAATGATATCGATGTTATAATATATATATATATATTATAAACTAACAAAAATACCCTTTATCGTGAACAGTAATGCTTGACTTTTGATCAGAGGTAGGAAAATGTTATTTTTCACATTCAAGGTGACAACTATCATTTTAATATTGTTCAGATGAGAGATAATCGTTTTCTCTTGTAAATACAAAAATTTTAAAATAAAATTTTAATACATGGTTTATGATTAGTAATTAATAGATAAATATTGTATTTCCCTTTTGAAAAATCAATAACTGATTATTACCCAAACCCACTGTTTGCTCTTGAAGACTACTAACATTTATAAATATAAGTTTGAGCTGAAGGTGGAACTTTGTATGTTAATTAGTCCAACAGATCATGCAGTTACTTCATATAGGCTAAATCAGATTGTTTTTTACTCTATTATAATTTGCATGATCAATGAAATTAAAATGCATAATCAATATCCATATCAAATGAATCATCAAGAATTATCACTATAATTAAGTGATTTTAAAAAGTTACCGCACATGTTATAGATCTAGCATTTCTAAAACTGAAAGCTTTCATTGCATCAATAAATTGAAAGCTTTGGATTTCTTGTTTGCCCAATTGTTTGAAAAGAATGGTGTATTTGTCATTCGTCAATTTTCATATTAAATTCATGTTGTTCCGTCTAAAAGTATAAACTCAATTATAATAGAGTAAATTTTACGAACGGTGAGTTTTGAAAGGTTAAAAACGTTGTGTTTTAGCTAGGGTTGGATTTGAGTCAACTGAACCGAATCAAAACAGGGTGTAGCTCATTTTCGGGAGGGCTCGACTTGGGCTCACTAAACCTGGAGAATAACTTGTTTGCGTTTGGCTCACTTCATGGATTGGGAGTCCATGTTTGACTTGCATAAGGTTAAGGTTTGTGCAGATAAACCGAACTCATTTGCTCAAATTTGGTTCTCTTGTAGTTTGTGCAACATCATTTAATTTTTTTTTAAATATATTTTAGCTAGGGTTGGGGCACGTAATTGGTTTTCAAATATATTTTAGTTTGGGTTCGTATATATGAGGCTCACTTTTGGGCTCGAGATCGCTTTTCAAATATATCTTAACTCGAATTCGAAATCGAGTTTGTATATATTAGGCTCGAGTTTGGGTTCGTTTGAGTAAAACTCATATCGAGCTCAAACAAACTCGCTTTAAATCCGACCCTACTTTCAGCTTATTACAAAAAGGGGTGAACCAGTGAGAGAAGATATTTTTCGGATTTGAAATAACTTCTCCTCTCTCTTTCTTGATGGTTCCTGGAAAAGACCTAGGGTTTAGGTTGATTGCTACAGATTCCATATTGAACCTAAGGGTGATTATGTGCTTTGACATACCGTAGAAAACTGACCTGTAATACAAATGTGATATGAGAAATTTTTTGTAGTTTATGAACTAGATTTAATAAACAAACATGAATAAAAAAAACATAATATTTTCCCAGTATACAAGACATTATCAACCTTATTCTCAGAGCCTTAGACTTTGAGCTAACTTATTTAAGTCGAAAAAAGAAAAAAAAAAAATCAGGCAACCAAAGTCATGCATGGCTTCGCCCAAATGAAAAACATAAAGGAATAGAGAAATTATAATTGCAGTCCTCCATAAATGATCAAGAAGACACAGAATCAACAACGTTTCCTGAAAAGGCAGGTGGTGCACGAACTGCTCCACCGGCAAAGTTCATTTCCTCGATAGGGACGCATTTACCGCTGCCGCCGGAGATATATGTGCAAGGAGAGCCACCAATTGGCGGCGATTGACCAAGCTTAAGGTCCGAGAGAGAGAGACCGGGGAAGTATTTCTGCAACAATGGCTTCTCGTGCAAAGACCTCATGGCTTCACCAAACTGAATGCAACTTGAAGACAACAAAATGGCGAGAACAAAGACAGATGAAAAGAAGCTAATTTTAGAGGCCATTTGTCTGCTGAATTCGGAGAACTGTTTTTAGTTGTGTTAATTTTGCTGGGAATGTGTGGTGAAATTTTGGTATGTGGATGGGTGCTTATATAGGAGATGGTGAGCTTGGAGTCTCTAAAACGAAGTCTATTTTCTAGACTGCTGGCCACGGTTTGAAGTTTGAATAAAAATGGTCCAAATTATGAATCAAACATACATACAGTAATAACTTGAAGACTTAAAGGAAGTTACCTACGATTAATCTAGCCATTAAAACAGAATAAAATTAAACAATTGTTAACGTGTTCAAGAAGCTAAATGGCTATGATAATAACCCAAAAAGCACTCTTGAAAATTACCACAGCCAGATTTAGGCGAAAGAAATACGCCAAATGACTATTTCTCAGTTAAGGTGCGATGAAATGACAGGTTTTAACTATTTTAGTTTCAAAAAATTAAATTTTCATTCATTTATTATCAATAAATATCATAATATAGAGTATAAATGAGGATTTCAAAATTTGCTAAAGGCAAATGACATTTCTCTTATCTTATTTTTAAATTATCATATTCAACCTATATATTTATAGTTTTAATATAATATTAACACCTGTATTCTATTCATTTTTCAAGACCTCCGTTTCACAAGGAATATATTCTTAATCTTTCACAAAGATTTTTCTATCTTTCATCTGAAACAACAAAGGAAAACCATTTTTACTTTTCCAAATAGGATATTTTTAATATTACAAATATTCATTTCTGGTTCAATCAGAACTGATATAAATCATTAAAATTCTATTTGAATTATGAATCTCCTAAATATAACTTCTCTTCAATAGTTTTATAAATATAAAAGATCACCCATGAGAGAAGAGAGGCTAGAGTCAAGATTTTTTGAGATATCGATATTATAGTGCACATATCACCTCAATGCCATCAAATTGAATTAGGTTAAAAATCCGGTGTCTTGTTATCCTTATCTTTTATTTTATCTTGACATATTCATATCACATCGTAATAAATATCAGAGTCTTAGTATATTCTAATCATTATTACTATAGCACAAATTACGTAAGGTTTTGAATTGCGTACATTGATTGGTAACCAAGAATCACATCTATAAATATATACTAGATTGAATTCAATTAATTGCATCAAAGTAAAGTACATCATTATGCATGTTGATTGTGAGCAATACAATATTAATGCATATCTGAAGTGTAGCCATTGTGGTACAATTTTGATTTTTTAATAAATTAATGCATGTTGATAATGCATGTTGATTGTGTTACATCTTCCCCTTTTTGCCGTCCATCCCACTGAAAAATTAACAGTAAAAAAGAAAAGTAGAGGAACCGTCGAAATCATTAATATTTAATTAACCAAAATTAACCTTCAAAGTTGAAATTTAATTAAAATAAAAAAAAAATTAGTGTGTAGATGTTTATGTAAATACCTGTATGTTTCCTTGTAGATTAAATACAAGTAAAATTGTCCTCCATTATCCACCACCACCGCCGAATCAAAACGACAGATCAAAGTCATTGCCCCTTTCTACACGGCCAGCTTACTTCACCACTCAGCTGACATACGCACAGTTTACTCGGACTCTACGCATCAGGTGTGACGCATCTGCCATATTTCTATGGCCAAGGTTTAATGAAGTGTCATTTCTAACCTTCAAATTTGAAAAAAATTAATTTTTCATCCATATATATTAAAATTTGTTATAAAATATTTTAAATTTTTTGTAAAAATATTGAAAAGACAAAAAATTCCTCTAACTAAATAACATTGTGTCCAAAAAGTTTATTAAATAATTTTATACCTCTAATTTATATGAATTTTAATTAAAAATAGAAAAATTATTAGTAAAAATATATATAGAGAAGTCAATGATATATAATCACATGTTTGAGGTAAATTATAATTTTTTCAAAATTTTATGGGTGATAATGAAGATATTTAGGGGTTTTAGAAATATATTAAGTTTATGGGTGTTGTTGAAATTATTAAATTTTCATATACCCTTTAATAGTTTCAAAAATTATAATTACACCCCAAAGAAATTAAAAAAAATACAATATATTAGGAGCTTAAATATCATCTTAAAACTATAAACATATTTCTAAAATATATAGCCTAATTAAATAAATTTTGAAACAAGGTAGAGGAAAACCATTTGACTCCTAATAAGTTTTAAAAATAACACTTACACCCTTACTCCATATCATGATATCTGAATAAAATGATATAAATATATTTTGAGAAAAACCAACTGTTAAGTATAACAAACGAGTGAAAATTTGTTTTTTTTTTTCAAACTAAAAGGGTTAGAATCTATCATTTCATCAAACTTTGCCTCTGAAATAATCATCTGGGGTATTTCTTGAGCCTAAATATGCCTTTGGTAATTTTCAAGAGTGTTTTTTTGGGTGATTATCACAGTATGTTAGCTTCTTGAACAAGCTAGAAATTGTATAATTTTATTCTCTTGTAACAGCTAGATTAATGGTAGATAACTTCTTTTAAGTCTTCAAGTTAATTACAGTACGTTTTCGTAATTTGGATCATATTTATTCAAACTTCAAACCGTGGCCAACAGTCTGGAAAATAGACTTCGTTTCAGAGAATTCAAGCTCACCATCGCCTATATAACAACACATACGCATACCAAATCTTCACCAGACAAATTCCCAGCAAATTTAATTCACTTACCATTCTTATTGTTCTCCAAATTCAGCAGAAAAATGGCCTCTAGAATCGGCTTTTTTTCATTTGTTTTTGTTTTCACCATTTTGTTCACTTCAAGTTGCATTCAGTTTGGTGCAGCCATGAGGCCTTTGCACGAGAAGCCATTGCTGCAGAAATAATTTCCTGGTCTCTCTCTTTCGGCCCTCAAGCTTGGTGATGTGCCTCCGATTAATGGTTCTCCATGCACGATGATCCCAAGCAGCGGTGGTCACTGCGACCACCATGTCAATGAAATGAACTTTGCCGGCCAAGCCGTCCGTGCTCCACCTGCTTTTTCAGGGAACGTTGTTGATTATTCGGTGTCTTCTTGATCATTTGTGGGGGACTAAATTACAACTTGGATAATAAAGATAATTGCATGCATAATTTTGGTTGCCTGATATTTTTTTTTCTTTTTTCGACTTAAATAAGTGAGCTCAAAGTAAGGCTTTGAACATAACTAAGGTTGGTATTGTGTTGTATATTTGGAAAATATAATGATTTTTTATTTGTCTTTGTTTATTAAATCCCGTTCTTAAAAAATAAAAGATGGTTAATGGTGCTCAATGAAGTTTAGTTTGTACGATCAAAAAAATCACAGAGAAAAAAGTGAGCGTAACAAGATACAAAAATACACAGGATCTGCAGCAATCAACCCAAACCCTAGGTTTTTTTCATGAACCATCGAGAAAGAGAGACAGAGAGAAAGAGATAAATTATTCGAAATCCAGAGAGTGAGAAAAATGTCTTCTCTCACCTCTTTTTATAATGAGCTAAAACGCACTGCTTTTTTAGCCTTTCAAAACTCACCATTTTGTATTCACCCCAGTAAAATTTACTCTGTCGTAACGAAGTTTATACTTTTTAACGGATCAACAAAAATTTAACTAATAATGTTATATATATATATATATACATAAAAATGATGAATCATTATATGATTAGATATTATTTTATTTTTAATTTAAAATCATCCAATCATATGATGACACATAATCTATATACGTAAATTATATATAAAAAATGTATATGTATAGTTTTATTAAAATTTAATATGAGAAATTGATTAATGACAAATAGACCATTCTTTTATTAATGTAGGTAAATAGGAAATCCGAAGCTTTCAATATATTGATAAAATGAAAGAATTTTAAAATCAAATGCTAAATGTACAACATGTATAGTAATATTTTTAAAATCACTCAATTACTTTGATAATTTTTTTATGAATCATTTGATATGGATATTGATTATACATTTTAACTTCATTGATCCTAGAAATTAATCGATTGAAAAACGATTGAAATAACCACATGCTATGTTGAACTAATTAACATATGAAGTTCTCCTCGAACTCAAACTTATATCTATAAATGCTAATAGTCTTTAAGAGCTAGCAAACATTTAGTGAAGATAATAATCAATCATTGATTTTACAAAAGGGAATTACATAAAATTTTATTTTGAGATTTTCATATTTAGAATCGGGAATGATTATTTTTCACCTAAACTAATTTGAAACAATGAGTAAATTGTTACTCTTGAAATTGAAAAATGATATTTTTCCATCTATTGTAATAAAGCAAACATTAATGTTAATAGTAAAAAATATTTTTGTCGGTTTATAAAAAATATAAACTTTCAACTCTAAAATAATGTTTCACGAATTCAAATATTAACTTTCAACTCTTGGGGCAAGATTTTCCACCTTTCTTCTGACATCTAGTCAACTTTTTGAACACGTTATTAACAAATTGTTATTCTGCAAATATCCGTTGATCTTCCATATAATCAATGATTTAATCACCAATCTAATCGGATTATTAGGAAATTGGAATATTAATAGCTAAGATTCATTGCTGATATTTTACTTTCTTTATCTCAAATGAACTAATGAAACTAATTAGTTTTTAATAAAACTATGTACACTCAGTTTTAAGTTTTCAATTGGATACTTAAATAATATATGTTATTATATGATTGAATAATATTTTAAAGATTTTTTTAAAAAGTTTAGGGGTGTTTTAAAAAATTTCAAATTTCAATATACCCCTCAATAATTTCATAAATTACAATTACACTTCAAAAAAATAAATAGAAGAAAACAAATTAGAAGTGTAAATATCATATTAAAACTATAAATATATATTTAAAATATATGAGGTATATTAATAATGTAATTTTTGAAATAAGATAGGTGAAATGTCATTTACTCTCTAGTAAGTTTTAAAAAATGACACTTACATCTCTACTTACACTAAATATTATGATGTTTAGATAAAATGACATAAATACATTTTGAGTATTAGATTTAATAATTGAATTTAGCAGGCAAGTGAAAAATTAGTTTAACTTAAAGGGTTGGACTCTGTCTCAGAAATGGTCAGTTTGGCGTATTTTCTTTGGCCTCAATATGGCTTTGGTAATTTTCAAGACTGTTTTTTGGGTGATTACATAGTTATTATTGTTATTATTATTATTATTATTTGGCTAAGCAATTACATGGTTATTTAGCTTCTTGAACGTGTTAACAATTGTATAATTTTATTATCTTTTAAAAGCTGGATTAATAGTGGATAAATTATTTTAAGTCTTCAAGTTAATTACTGTATGTTTGATTCATAATTTGGACCATTTTTATTCAAACTTCAAACCGTGGACAACAGTCTAGAATATAGACTTCGTTTTAGAGACTCCAAGCTCACCATTGCCTATATAACTACACATACGCGTACCAAATCTTCAGCAAACACATTCCCAGCAAAATCAACATAACAAAAGTATTTCTCCAAATTCAGCAGACACATGGCCTCTTAAATGAGCTTCTTTTCACTTGTGTTGGTTTCACCATTTTGTTCTCTTCAAGTTGCAATCAGTATGGTGCATCCATGAGGCCTTGGTACGAGAAGCCATTGCTGGAGAAATACTTTCCCGGTCTTGCTCTCTCGGCCCTTAAGCTTGGTAAACCGTCTCCAGTTGTTGGTTCTCCTTGCACAACGTTTCCTGAAAAAGCAGGTGAATCTTGGGAATGTGTCTGGTGAAGATTTGGTATGCGTCAATGTAGTTATCTAGGCGATGGTGAGCTTGGAGTCTCTATAACGAAGTTTATTTTCTAGACTGTTGGCCACGGTTTGAAGTTTCATAAATATGGTCCAAATTATGAATCAAACGTACAGTAATTAACTTGAAGAAATAAAATAATTTATCTAAGATTAATCTAGCTTTTAAAAGAGAATAAACTTATACAATTGTTAACGCGTTCAAGACGCTAACTAACTATGATAATCACCCAAAAAACTCTCTTGAAAACTAACTTATCCATGTGTAGGGGAAAGAAAAACGCCAAATGGAAACTCACTGAAGTTCGCTTTAGTTATATTTTAATTTTACTAACAAAATTTGTATACTTAAAGAGTAAAAGAAATAAGTATTGCGATGGAGAGCGAGAACCCTAGTGCCCGCACTGACGTCAATGTGTCGTCACCAGATGACGACAGGGCTACGAAGAAGGTTAAGCATTCGTGATAAAGGTGATATTGATCACTCATCCCCTGCATACAAAGACAAATTGACGAAGGATGACAAGAGTACAGATGAAGAAACCGATTTAGAGGAGGAATCAAACGAGAAATCAGATGCAGAACCTCAGTTTACTGGAAGGAGATATCACTCTGGCTTTTGAGGATGACATGCGTGCTGTACAAATCTCACAAAGGGTGAACAGAGTATAAAACTCTATGTTCGCGAATTTGGAGTATGTGGAGTCCTAAACCTCATCAAGTTTTGGATATAGGTAATGACTATTTTGTCATTAATTTTTCCTCCACCAAAGACTACAATCGTGCTTTGTTCGGAGGTCCTTGGACAATATTGGGTCATTATCTAACAGTTCAATCTTGGTCTTCGGATTTAGATTCATTATCTAACAGTTCCACTTGTACAATAGCAAGGTTCTATGTGCAATTGGTGAGGTTGTTGGTAAGGTGGTCCGGATTGATGAAAACACTAGCTCCATTCAACGTGGCTGATTTGCATGAATTGCTGTGATAGTGAATTTGAACAAACCTCTTATTCCTTGTTTCAAATTGGATGGCCGAATTCAGAAAATTGAATGTGAGAATCTACCTTCAATTTGTTTTGCACGTGGTAGATATGGGCATACGGGGGATTATTGCCCACGCACAGCAAAAGAGAATCTCGTGGAGGAACAACTGGCAGTGCCACCAATGGAGGAAGTTAACGTCATAGATGCATCCTCCTTCGGTAATTGGATGCATGCAACCAGAAAAGGAAGGAAATTTGGAAGGAAAGGGAACGTGAATTATAATGGAAGCACAAGCGATAAAAATGGTAAAACTGGATCTCGCTTCGCAATTTTAGCTAATCAAATGGAGAACGAATCTCGTCGATCCAGTGAAACTCCAAATGAGTCAACCTCTATTCCTGATATAGATTCCCAAACACGTGAGATGATCCCACGTCCTACTCAATTGCATGGAGAGGGAAGGAACCGTAGCCAGAATTCAAAAGCCATCCCAAGGACCTCAGACAAAACCAAGAGCCCAAACCGAGATAAGGATGTTGCAAGCATTCAACAATCCCAACAAAGCCTACTCTTGGTGATTTCTTCGTATTTCAAGAAAAGATGGTGTCTGATGCGGTTACTAACGTTAAAACAACTTTGGACTCGACCACGCATTCTGCAGTGGTAATTACAGACTCTTCTCAAGGTCTAGACATGAACCATCAAAAGGGAAGGGTTAAAGGTAAAAGGAAAATTCTTCGTAAAAAGAAACGTTCGAATAAAACATCTTCCTTGAAGCATAAACTTCTGTTAAGATTTCACCTCAGGCTCTCATGCATGTTATTTCAGATAAGCAACAAACATATGTTAGTAAGAATGATGGTAGGGGAGGAACTAAGAATGATGGTAGGGGAGGAACTAAGAATGATGGTAGTTTCCAGTTTGTTTCAGTTAATTACGTAGTGGGTATTGTTGCTGGTAATAATACAGTAGTGACTGTAGTGGACCTTCGTTAGTGACGGAGTGATCCGAAAGCCTTGGTTTATTGTTTTAGGCTTTTATATATATATATATAGAGGCAGTTCACATTTTGTTACTGCATGTACCACTATTTTTTAATAAAAGCATCTGTTGCATTTTTATTGCTGCCTGTATTATCCCTTTCTTGTTACTCTTTTAATTTTATTTTCAACAAATTTTGTATCAGAGCAGGTTTGGTCTTTCGGGCAAAAGAGTAAAAATACATGAGGCTTGGCTCTATTAGACATTTGAGTTTGAAGAGTGATATAGAGAGATTAATGGCGACAGCTGGGTTTTCTTCCTCTCAGCCGCTTGTACCGATTTTCAATGGTGAGAAGTATGAGTGTGGAGCATTAAGATAAAGACATTGCTCAGATCGCAGGGGCTGTGGGACTTGGTGGAGTATGGGTTCATTGATATATTAGAACCCAATGAAGAAGAGGAGGAACGTATGAAAGAAATCAAAGAGAGGGATGCCAAATCATTGTTCATTATCCAACAAGTAGTCCATGAGACTATTTTCTCACGGATTGCAGCGGCAACCACATCAAAGGAAGCATGGTCAATTCTGCAGAAGGAATTCCAAGGGGGTTCAAAGGTCATAGTAGTGAGATTGCAATCATTGCAACGTGAGTTTGAAACTTTGGTTATGAAGAATGATGAATCAATTGCTGATTTTTTGTCAAGAGCAATGGCAATAGTCAGTCAAATGCGCTCCTGCGGTGAGCAAATTTTGGATGAGACGATTGTTGCAAAAGTACTGAGAAGCTTGACTCCAAAATTTGACAATATGGTAGCTGCTATAGAAGAAGCTAAGGATTTGGCAGTTCTTTCCGTTGATGAATTGATGGGATCTCTTTAAGCTCATGAGTCAAGAATCAATAGATCACTTGAAAAGAAAGAAGAGAAGGCATTTCAAGTGAAGGAGATAACCACCAAATATGGAGAAAGTGACCATTCAGCAAGCAGAGGTCGAGAAAGAGGAGGATATCATGGTTGTGGTCGCTATAACGATAGAGGCAAAGGAAGGAATGAAGGGCAAAGACAGTCCAATGAGCAAGGAAACACAAAGCATGACATTCAATGTTATCATTGCAAGGGATATGGGCATATAAAAGCTAATTGTTAGTACAAAAATCAGAAGATGAATTTTGCAGTAGAAAATGCAGAAGAAAATAATCTTTTTATGGCTTATATTGATACTAACTATAAACCAAGTGATTTTTGGTTTGTAGACAGCGGTTGTTCGAACCATATGACAGGCACCAAATCTTTGTTCCAGGAGCTTGATGAGACGTAAAGGATAAAGGTGCAACTTGGTAACAAAAAGAAGATGCAAGTTGAAGGAAAAGGCACAGTAGAAGTTGACACTAGCCACGACAAAGTAAAAGTGTTAAACAACGTTCAATTTGTACCTGATTTGGGATACAATTTATTGAGTGTTGGACAATTAATAGCGGGTGGATATTCTGTTTTATTTGATGACCACATGTGTCATTAAAAATAAGAAATCAGGCCGAAAGGTTCATATCAGTATGACTTCAAACAAGATGTTCCCATTGGATGTTTCTAACATGAAGAATTTTGCTCTCACTACAAGTGCAAAGGATGACTCAAAGCTATGGCATTCGAGGTATGGGCATCTCAATATTAAGGGCCTGAAATTGTTAAGTGATAAAGGTATGGTTCACGGACTACCGAAAATTGGCTCTATTAATTTATGTGCAGGGTGCATTTATGGAAAACAAACTAGGAAGTCATTTCCTATTGGAAAAGCTTGGAGAGCTTCAAAATATCTAGAATTAATTCATGCAGATTTATGTGGGCCTATGCAAACTAAGTCCTTGGGTGGGAGTTGTTATTTCTTGCTATTTACTGATGATTATAGTCGCATGAGCTGAGTTTATTTTCTGGAAAGCAAGTCAGAAACTTTTGAAAAGTTCCAAAAATTTAAGGTTATGGTGGAAAAGCAAAATGATTATCATATTAAAGTTCTTCGCACAGATAGAGGTGGAGAGTTCATGTCTAAGGAATTTAATTTGTTTTGTGAAGAAAATGACATCCATAGGGAGTTAACAACTCTTTACACTCCAGAGCAAAATGGTGTCTCTAAGCAAAAAAATCGAACCATTGTGGAGATGACAAGAAGCATGTTACAAACAAAGGGACTTTCAAACCACTTTTGGGCAGAAGTTGTAGCAACATCTGTCTATGTGCTGAATCTCTCACCAACAAGGGTTGTCATGAATCAAACTCCATATGAAGCTTGGCGTAAAAGGAGACCAACTGTAAGTCATTTACGAGTCTTTGGGTGTGTTACTTATGCTTTGATAAATTCTCAAGTTTGTCAAAAGCTTGACGAAAAATCTAAAAAATGCATTTTTATTGGTTATTGTACTAAATCCAAAGCATATAGATTATATAACCCTTTCAGTGGCAAGATTTCAATTAGTAAGGATGTAGTATTTGATGAAAATGCAAGCTAGGATTAGGGTAAAGAACAAGTACAATAAGAGATTCCTATACCTGTTGAAATCTCTTTAGATAAAAGACAAGAACCAACTCCTACAAGTACACCTACTACGACATCAGCAAGCTCATTAACTTTAGCAACACCAAGCAGAAATTTTTCATCAACAACTCTTGAAGAGTCTTCAGATGAGACACCACTAAGGAAGTATAGATCTTTGACTGATATATATGCATCTTGTCAGTTTGCTCTTACTGTTTCAGACCCTATAAATTATGAAGAAGCAACTGAAAAAGAAGAGTGGTAGAAAGCAATGGTGAAAGAGATGAACGCTATTGAAAAAAATAAAACATAGGAGATGGTTGACTTATCGAAAGGCAAAAATGCAATTGGTTTGAAGTGGGTGTTCAAGACAAAATTTGCTGCAGATGGAAGTATACAAAAACACAAATCTCGTCTTGTGGCGAAAGGATATGCACAACAATATGATGTTGATTTTGAAGAAACCTTTTCTCCGGTAGCTTGGTTTGAAACGGTAAGACTTGTTCTAGCTTTGGTTGCACAACTATAATGGCCTGTTTATCAATTTGATGTCAAGTTGGCATTCCTTAATGGAGATTTACAAGAAGAGGTCTATATAGCACAGCCTGAAGGTTTCATAAAGGAGGGCAATGAAACAAAGGTGTACAAGTTGAAAAAAACATTATATGGATTGAAGTAGGCTCCATGAGCTTAGTATAGCAAGATCGATGGATATTTTCAAAAAGAAGAGTACATAAGAAATGAGAATGAGCCCACCTTGTATGTGAAAAAGGAAGGTAAAAATGATTTCATTATTGTTTGTCTTTATGTTGATGATATCATTTACACTAGTTCTTCTAGTTCTCTTATGGATGAGTTTAAGTCTCAAATGATAAATGAATTTAAGGTGTCGGATATGGGTTTATTGCATTATTTCCTTGGCCTTGAAGTTTATCAAACTGAAGATGGAATTTTTATTTCACAAAGGAAATATGTCAAGGACCTCCTCAGTAAATTTGGCATGCTTAATTGCAAGCCTGCAGTTACACCCATGAATATTAATGAAAAATTGCAGCATAAAGATGGAGTAGAAATGGCAAATGTTAGGAAGTTCAGAAGCTTGGTTGGAGGCTTGATTTATTTAATGCACACCTGACCTGATATTGCATTTCCTATTGGTGTTATTTCTAGGTTTATGCATCAACCTTCCAAGGTTTATTATGGAGCAGCAAAGCGGGTCTTGCGTTATATTATTGGAACTATGGAGTATGGAATTTGGTACTTCAAAGCTTTCAATTTCAGATTATGCGGGTTCACGGATAGTGATTGGGCAAGTTCGTTGAATGATCGACGAAGCATTTTGGCTAATGTTTTCAGTTTAGGATCAGGAGTGATCACTTGGAGCTCAAAGAAACAATTGACGGTGGCATTGTCGACATCGGAAGTTGAGTATATGGTAGCAACTTCAACTTGTCAAGTCATTTGGCTAAAGAGAGTGTTGGTTGAACTTCAACAAGAACAAAAATGACCAACGAAGATATTTTGTGACAACAAAGCAACGATCTCCATGACAAAGAATCTAACATTTCATAGTAGAACAAAGCATATCGAGCTACATCACTATTTCATTCTTGACCTCGTTGCAAATGAGGAGATAGCCTTGAAGTATTGTAACACCGACGAGCAGTTGGCAGACATACTTATGAAGGCTTTATCAAAGGAGAAATTCTGCTACTTCAGAGAATTTCTTGGTGTATGCAACTTTGAATCAAGGGGGAGTGTTGAGACATGATTCAAAGGTTGATCGGGTTTTATGCTTAGTAGTTTCCAGTTTGTTTCACTCAATTACGTAATAGGTATTGTTGCTGCTAATAATACAGTAATGGTTGTAGTGGACCTTCGTTAGTGACGGAATGATCCGAAAGCCTTGGTTTATTGTTTTAGGCTATATATATATATATATATATATATATATATATATATATATATATATATATATATATAGGCAGTTCACGTTTTGTTACTGCATATACTAGTTATTTTTTAATAAAAGCATCTGCTGCATTTTTATTGTTGCCTGTATTATCCCTTTCTTGTTACTCTTTTAATTTTATTTTCAACATTTATGTCAAAACCAAATAATGAGTCTATTGATTTAGATTGGGTGGATCCTTATGTGGTGGATTAGTTTCCTTGTGGGTGTTTTCTTTCTTAATTATATTTTGTGTGTTATAGATAGTTCCATCTTAGTTTGGAACTGCCAAGGGGACAGCGAGTCGTGGGTTTGTGCGCATGCTGAGATTGTTGATTCAAAGTTACAATCCGGTTATGGTGGTTTTATTGGAACCAAGGATTAGTGGAGTTATGGTAGATGATGTGGTTAAGCGAATTGGGTTTGATCACTCTCATAGTGTTGAAGCTAATGGTTTTGTAGGAGGAATTTGGATCATGTGACATGACTCTTTTACTATTATTATTCTAGAGAATCATAAGCAATATATTCACATGAAATGTCAAGTGTCCAATGATCAACAGATGCTTTTCACCAAAATTTACGCTAGCCCTACTAGATCAGTTCATCAATGGCTTTGGTATAATCTTTCTCACCTAGTTGTTGATTGTAGTGGGCCATGGTTACTTGCTAGGGATTTCAATGCTTTATTAAATGCCTCGGAAAGATGGGTGGATCACTAAATCATTTTGGTGTCTGTAATCTGTTCAAATATTGGGTTCTGGAATATGGCTTGCAAGATTTGGGGTTTAAGGCTCCAAAATTTGCATGGAAGAGAAGAAATACGTTTGAAAGATTGGATAGGGCTCTTAGTAATATATAATGGAGACTAGCTTTTCCCAAAAGCTATAGTTTATCACTTACTCAGGCTTCATTTAGGTCATCAACCATTTCATGTTAAATTACAGAGATTTGTTCCATCTTGCTCGAAAGCTCGTCCTTTCAAGTTTCTTGCACCATGGTTGCTTCATGATTTTTTCAAATAATTTATGGAGAATAATTGGCAAAATAATGATGATTTTCTTACAACTGTGTCTCATTTTGTGGAAAAACTTCAAGTGTGGAATAAGGACGTCTTTGGTAACATTTTTTACAAGAAGAAATGGTTACTAGCCCATATTGTTGGAATACAGAAAGCTTTAGAATCATATAATTTCCCTAATTTAGAGAGGCTTGAAGTACAATTATAGGCAGAATAGGAGGATGTCCTTCGTCAAGAAGAAGTTTTATGATGTCAAAAATCTAGAAGTGAATGGATCCAATGGGATGACAAAAATACCTCATATTTTCATTTGCGAACACTAGAGAGAAGGAAGCACAATAGAATTGAAACTCTTCGTGATAATCATAGGGTTTGGATAACTAATCAAGATGTTCTTAAGAATGTGACAATGTCATTTTATAAGAATTTGCACACGGAGGAAAGTGTGGTAGCTAAACGTTATGTTTTGCATGGATGTTTCCCTTCTCTGCCATTGGAATGGATTACTAATCTAAATAAATTGATAAACAATAAGGAAATCCATACAACTCTCTTTGATATGAAACCATGGAAGGCTCCTACGATTGATGGTTTACATGTGGGGTTTTTTCAATCACAATGGTTAATAGTTGAAAATTCAGTTTGAGGCAATAAAGAAAATTTTTCAAGGAAATGGTATCCCTCTAGCTCTTAATATTACCTTGCTAGTTCTCATCCCCAATGTTGATGTTTCAACTTCTATGTCACAATTTCACCCTATCAGTCTTTGTACTATAATATACAAGATTTTAACTAAAGTTATAGCCAACAGATTAAAGAAGATGTTGCCTTATTTATTATTGCTCAAGGCAAGAATATAATTGATAACATTATTATTGCTCAAGAGCAAGGTTTTCAAAACCGGATCGGGATAAAAACCGTTTTAAGTACTGATTTCGATCGGACCGGTCGGTTGGACCAAAATTACAGTTTTATGTAAAAACCTAAAAAAATTATGTTTAATTAGTAATTACATATGTTTTACACAATAAATTTTATATTGTGTATACTTTTCAGTTTTCACAATTAACAAAATATATGCATTATTGAATATAAATCTAATAAGTAATAACAACTAATTTTGCATCAAAACAAAACATATGCATAAAACAAATTCAATTCTACAAACACATGCACTATTAATTATTAAACACTCAAACAAATCAGAAATCTAATATATGCATTAAATAAAATATAAAATCAACCAATCAACATAACCATTATTAAACAAATAATATTCAATTCAACATTTAACAAAACATATCAAAAATATAATTTGTTTAACATAAAATTTAATAAATAAATAATTAGTCATTCTTTATTATCACTAATGATAAAAGATCTTGTCATCGCTTCTGTTGCACCCTCTATCAATTGTTCATCTTTTACATCATCTTCTTCAATAGTATTATCTACAAAATTTATAATTGAATATTTTATTTTCTTTCAACCTAAAAAATCAATCATTTATATAAGTGTATAAATATTTGTGTAAGTACTAAAAAAATATTTTTACCTAGAAAAATATGTGACAAATCATAATTTGTTGAATCATTATTGATGGGAATGAATCCCTCTCCAT
This sequence comes from Mangifera indica, assembly GCF_011075055.1. Lineage (NCBI taxonomy): Eukaryota > Viridiplantae > Streptophyta > Magnoliopsida > Sapindales > Anacardiaceae > Mangifera > Mangifera indica. The sequence goes on along the minus strand of NC_058139.1, from coordinate 20,369,267 downwards.
AAAACATTTGATCCAATTCATCTGTATTAAGTTCACCGAACTCCTCTTCCTCATCTATTATGCAGAAGTCTGTTTTATCGATACTTTCATAATCAATTAGATCAAAATTTGATTTCTTGTAACATAACCTAAATAGCCAAAATGATAAAAAGTAAATAATTAAAAGATTAAAGAGCATTAAGTAGGGTACATGTAAAGTTGTAAATAATCATTAAATATGATAAAATAGTTTAAATAAAAATATTTATAAATATAATGATGCGTAATTGATAATTGTGTTTACCTATTTTGTAACAGTAAGTTATAATGAATAAAAAAAAAATCATTTACACGTTGATGCTCCAATTTATTTCTCTTTTTAGTATGTATGCATTCAAAAACACTCCAATTACGCTCACAGCTTAAAGATATTGAAATTTGACTAAGAATTTTATTTGTAAAATTCTGTAAATTGGGAGTACTATACCCATATGTTCTCCACCATTCATATAATACAAAATAACATGTAAATAATTATGTAATAGAATTTTATAAATTGGAAAACGAATCGAGACATAAGAAACATATAAATTAAATTCATATCAGGTCGTGTGGTTTTGCATGTTTCAATAGCAAGCTGACGTAAGAAACTCCTCTCACAATCACGAAACATTATGCTCTCTTCTACTAACATTAAATATACATGTTTTACTCTCAACAACATCCAGAAAACCTTGTAATACCTCTGATTTTATGCAGAAAGATTCACGATCATATTGAAATGCAAGATTCAAGTAATACGTAGCTGCATGAATACCTCGATACAATGTCTTATCCCACCTCAACTTGATTATTTGAGTATAAGGCTTGTAGAATTTCTTTTTATTCTTAAACAACTTCTTTATCCCCAACCTAGCTCTATACAATCTATCATAGATATATCCCAATAAAGGTCTTTCATCTAAGTATACAATACGAAGCAAACGCATCAATGGTCCAACAACTTTTACAATTATACTTATTTCGTTCCAAAAATCATTATTCATAATAATGATCACAACCTCTTTGCCTTGATTACTCTTTGCATATCTAAAATCAATAAAAAACCTGTCAGTGACCATCACTTGTAAGTCATGCTTATGCTCAAAAAGACTTTGCAATGCGATAAAAGTTGTAACAAATCGGGTTGCACCAGGTCATATAATTTCTCTCCATCCTTCTCTCTTCCTCAACCAAGCTATCAATAATGTATGATTATAAATGAACTTTGTCTCAAGAGATACACATTTGGAAATTCTAATAATGTGATCTATTTCACCAATATCTTTCAAAATCAAATTGATATAATGTGCTGCACAAGGTGACCAAGTAATATTTTTATATTTTTTAGACAATAATCCTCCAACTGCTTTATAATTAGCTTCATTATCAGTCACAAAATAGACAATGCTCTTAGGCCCAACCCATAATACTATTTCCTCAAACAACCCAAATAATGTGTCTGCCCCCTTTACAACATCATATGCATCCACTGATTTGATAAAACAAATCCATTTTAGATAATATATTAAAAAATTTATCAGCAACCTACTAGAAATGTCTTCCCAACCATTAGCCATAAGTGTACACCCAACTTTTTCCCAATTTTTTCTGTAACTATCAATAAGTAATTGCACTTCCTTCTTTGAATTGTTCAACAAATTCATTTGTGCTTCATAATATGTTGGTTGCTTATATCCAGGCCTAATTGCAATAATGACATCTAACATAGGTTGGAAATAAATAGAATTTAATGCATTAAGAGGGATGCAAGTATCATATAAGAACCTCACAACAGCCATATTGGCTTTCCATTTGGCTTCTTTTCTAGCCAAAACACTTTTTATTAAAGGTTGAGCCCCACTAGTAGTCATTGGAGCAAAAAAATCCTCAACCCCAATCGATCTTTTTCTTTTTGAATAATTTGTAAGTCTAATTTGTTTTTTAGAATACCTAAAACCAGTATTGCCTTCAGTCATGTTTATAGGAGAAGACAACCTTTCAAATTCTTCAACTGTAATATCACCCTCAAATGGAGGTATAGTAGCACCAAAAGGAGTTGCATGTATACAAAATTCTTGTCTTTCTTTATTTTTTGTTGCAATCTCATCTAATGCGTTCACCATTTGATATCTAACATCATAAGGAACTTTAGTGCATGGACCAACATCCCATTTTTTTCTGGCCAAATGTTGTTTCATTCTATATATATCACTTCCTCTAGTTGCCTTACCACAATATAAACACTTCAACATCTTTCTTCCATTCTCATCTACACTCTTAGAAATATGTGCCCAAATAATATCACATTTTACTCGACTGGTGTTGAAGAAACTCCAGATCTAGATGAAGACATACTTTCACTTTATATATATATATATATATATATATTTATTTATTTATTTATTTATTTATTTATTAAATATATACTGAGCATTAAAAATAAAAACTTTTATAATTAGGTTTTTAAAATATAACTTTTAATTTTAAAATTTAATATCACCAATATTTGTTATGTGAAAGTCAAAGACTCAAAAACTCATAATCAATTTTATTATTTAATTCAACTATGGAATTTCAATATGTATAACTCTGTACATTCATTATAAATAACAATATTCGTAATTTGGTCACAATACATAATTTCATATATTCATAATTTGAATTTCAATATTCGTTATTTACAACAATATTTGTTATAAATTGTCATATATTAGGTTATTATATGTAAATAAGGTATCATAGAAGACTGATATTCAACTTTTAAATTCTTAGAAACTAACTACATTACAAATGTAATACATTCAATCTAGACATTCAATACAGATAATAAAATTATGAATTCATAACATAAAATTACAAATTAATAATAAATCAATTAATATTTACTAACTTATATATTTTCAAATTGAGAATGGTTATTTGTTTATATAAATTGATCTATTATTTATAAATTTTCTAATTTGTTTCAACTTTGAAGTTTCAATATATACTGTTTCAAATTCAAGTGATAATATATTGTTTCAATACTTCAAATTCAAACAAACGAAAACATTGTTTTTTCAAGCAGTTTACAAATTCAAGTGAAAATATACTGTTTCAATACTTCAAATTCAAACAAATGAAAGCATTGTTTTTTCAAACAGTTTACAAAGCCTTGGATACACACCAGCTTCCCATCATTGCCTAAGAAGTTGTCAGTCACAATAGCAACGAAACCTCATCGTCATCAATCGTCGTCTGAGCCTGAGAAGTCGTCGTGAAAGGTTACAATATTGCCATGAAACTGCTGTCTTGTGAGTCTGCAAACCAACACCACTCAACAGCGTCCTCGTCGTTGGTAGGCATTTTTAAACTGTCATCGGCAAAAGATGAATCAACGACGGTTTCAACTTGTGAAGTCGGAGAAATTTGTCAGCTATAGCAAATCCCTTTTGCATCTGCGTGCACTGCAAGGAATAGGGAAGAAATAAAACTGTTAATTTTATACGCAATTTCTGAACTGGGAATTGCCTTGACCAGGTTGGACTGCGGTTCAGATGCAAATCAGCAGTTCGACCGCAGTCCAACCCGATTTCAACCTTATAATGGTTTTGTGTTTAATAGCAACTGGCTACAGTACCAGTTCACGGTCCAATTAGCAGGTCCAGTCTAGTTTTAAAATCCTTGCTCAAGAGGACATTCATACTATGCGTGGAAAAACAAGGAAAATAGGATTCATGGCTATTAAGGTGGACATAGAGAAAGCTTGTGATAATTAAGGTGAGATTTTATTCGTGATACGTTGAATGATATTGGGATCCCAAATCTTTTATTTGATGTGATAATGAAAGGATTATCTTCTACTTCAATTTGGCTAAGAAACTATGTCAAAAATCATAATTCAAGATCACAATGGATTTAGGGAAGTATCTTGGAGTACCTATTTAACATAATCGGGTTAGTAAGAAGACATATCAGTTTATCTTAGATAAAGTTTATTCGAAATTGTCAAACTATAATACATCTTGACTATCCATGGTAGGGCATATCACTTTGGCACAATTTGTCATTTTGGCTTTACCAATTTATTCCATGTAGATTGTTAGTCTACCAATTAATATATGTAATGGAGTTGAGCAAGGTTGTAGATTGTTCATATGGAGTAGTAATTCAAAGAAGAGAAAAGTGAGCTTAGTTAGATAAGATAATGTTTATCAGTCAAACAATAGAGATGGTTTAGGAATTACATACGTAAAAATCATCAATAAGACTCTTTTAATGAAAATAGGTTGGGGTTTAATTACAAATTCAAAATCCTTTTGGGCTCAAGTGTTGAAACTGAAGTACTTAACAATCGATCAACATATCCCAGATGATCTCTCCAAGCAAAATCGTTCCAATTTATGAAAAGGGTTACAATGAATATGGAATGACATCAAAAAGGGGATTAGGGGACAGTTAGGCAATTGCAAGTCAATTAATTTATAGTCAGATTTATGGATTGATAATGATTTTCCTATTGCTCATCTTGTAATGGCACCTATTTCTAACAATGAACTGAGTAGGAAAGTTGTTAATTATTTCACAACAAATAGGTCTTAGGATTGGGCGAGTTTCCAACATTTGCTTCTACTATTTTGTTTAAAATTGCAGCAATGAAACCACTACAAGTTCATGATAGTGAGGATAATATTTATTAGGTACATTCCTCCAGGGGTAAGTTCATATTTCAAAGTGCGTATGTAGCTATTGTAGGGGATTATTAGAATCAATCAGCCACTAGTTGGAAGTTAACTTGGTCTTGGAATGGTCATCAACACATTTAGGTGTTTTTTCTATTGGTTGTGCGTGACATATTATTTACTAATGTAAAGAGAGTTTGCAAACATCTGATGAGTGATGACATTTGCATAAGCTGTATGGGTAGAGATGAAACAATCATCCATGTCTCGCAAGATTGTCCTTTGGCAAGACAAGTGTGGGTTCGATTTGTTCTAATCAATCACCACATGGTTTTCCTTAGAGGTGACACAAAAAGTGGCTATTAGACAATTTAAGAAATCATTATGGTATACATATTGAGATTGATTGGGTCATTGTTTTTGGAGTTACATGCTGGTCACTTTGGCTTTGGAGGAATAAATTCCTCTTTGAGGAGACTTTTCACAATCATCATGAGATAGTTACCATGATTAAGCATAAAACTATGGAAATAATTCGGGCCTAGGATTCTTTTTCCATTCTCAATGGCAAATGTATCATGCCTCGTGTGGATATACTTATTGGTTGGAAGCCACCAACTTGGCCATTACATGTGCTTAACACTAATGGAGTTTATAAATCTAATACTAATAGAGCTTATGTAGGTAACCTACTTCGTAATCACATGGGTTCATGGTGTGGTGGATTCTCAATGAATATTAGTTGTTGTTTTATCTTTCAAGTTAAACTATGAGCAGTTTTAATTGGTCTCAATATGGCTTAGAGGAGGGTTGCGGGTAATATATTTGTGGAAATTGATAATAAAACAGTGGTTGATATTCTGCAAGGCAAAAAAAAGTGTGGGCCAAGAGCATATTTTTTAGTTATTAGTATATGACAATTATTAAATAACAATTGAGAGATGCATTTTCATCATGTTTATAGGGAAGCTAATATGTCTATTGATTCGATTGATAATTTTGTAGTGTCTTTACCTCTGGGGCTACATGAATTTCCATTTCTTTTTAATGAGATTTTGTTTTGGCTTTTACATGATATTAATGGGATTGTTTATCCTCGTAATTGTGTTGTTTAGGTGTTTAGGGCTTTAGCCCCCATGTGTAATAAAAAAAAAAAGTCAAATGACTATTTCCCAGTTAAGGTTTGATGAAATGACATATTCCAAGTTTTTAAGTTTAAAAAAAACCAATTTTTTTTTTTTCATATGGTAAAATCAATCATTACTGTTAAAAAGTATTTATTTCATTTTATTCAAAATCATAATATAAAGTATAAGTGGGGATGTAAATGTCATTTTTTAAAATTTAGAGGCAAATGACATTCCTCTTTATCTTGTTTTGAAAATTATCATATTTACTTCATATATTGTAAAAACATATGTATAGTTTTATATAATATTTGTGCCCCTAATTTGTTATATTATATTCCTTTTTCAAAACTTTCACTTAGTAAGAAATTTATTCATAATTTTTTATAAAGGTTTTCTTGTCTTTCACCTAAGACAACAAAGGGTATCCTCACCTTTTCAATCTAGATATTTTCAATATTGCAAACATTTCCTTTTACTTTAGTCAAAATTGATTCTATTTGAATTAGGAATTTCCCAATTATTCTAATTTAAATATAACTTTTTTACAATGGTTTTATAACTATAAGAGATCACTCACGAGAGAAAAGATACTAAAGTCAAGATTTTTTAAAATATAAACACAATAGAACATGTATTACTTGTATAAATCCTCTACATGATATACAATTGATAATAATCACATTGTAAAAAATAGGTGTTCCGACCATCAAATTGAACCATGTTAAAAATCTTGTATCTTGTTATTTTTATTTTTTAATTTATATTCATATCAAATCATAGTAAATGTCAAGTCTCATCAAATTTTAATATTTGTTACCGTAACATAAATTTCGTAAGACTTTTAATTACGTATATCAATTAATAATGAAAAATTATATCAATAGATATATATATATATATTAGATTGAATTCAATTAATTACATCAAAGTTAAGTATATCATTTTTAAATAAAAAAGCATTTCATATATATATATATATATATATATAGAGAGAGAGAGAGAGAGAGAGAGAGAGAGAGAGAGAGTATCATATTTTGAATATTGATTATGCATGTCGATTATTAACAATGCAATAATACTTCATATCTGAAGTCAAGCCATTCTGTGGTACAATTTTGATTTTTTAAGAAATTAATATGTTACATCGTCCACTTTTTGCCTTCAATCCCACTGAAAAATTGGAAGAAAGGAAAATAGTGGAAGCGTCGAATTTATTAATATTTAAGTCACCACAGTTAACCTTCAAAGTTGAAAGTCAATTAAAATAAAATAAAAAAATTAGCGTGTGGATGTCCGTGTAAATACCTGCATGCTTCCTTAAAGATTGAATATCCTAGCCGCGTACGACCATTCAGGTTGATCATCACCATTATTCACCGCCACCGTGAAATCAAATCAACCGATCAAAGTCAATGCCCTTTTCTACACGGGCTTACCTCACCACTCTGCACTCAGCAGTCATACGCACAGTGTCACCCGCATGGATCAAGTGTGATGCATATGCTTTGTCTCTTTGGTCATATGACTATTTTCCATCCAGGTTTAATGAAAGGACAAATTTTTAATTGTTTATATTTGAAAAAATTAATTTTTCACTTATTTATTAAATTTGTTAAAAAAATCTATTAAATTTTTATAAAAATTTTAAAAAAACAAAGAAACCTTTTACCTAAATAACATTGTGCTCTCAAAGGCTATTAAATAATTTTTATATTTTTAATTTATATTAATTTTAATTAAAAATAAAAAAATTATTAGTACAAACATATATATAGGTGTTAGTGGTATATAAGCATATATTTGAGGTGAATTATAATTATTTTTTTTAATTTGATAGGTGATAACAAAAATGTTTAAGGGTTTTTAGAAATTTAAAAATGTTTAGGGTGTTTTTTAAAATTTTAGATTTTTAATATACTCCTTAATAGTTTCAAAAATTATAATAATAATCCATAAAAATGAATAGAACATAACAAATTATAAGTAAATGTCTTATTAAAACAAATAAAACTATAAATATATTTTTAAAATATACTAGATATATATGATAAATTTTTAAATAAGATAAGGAAAATGTTGTTTGCCCCTAGTAAGTTTTCAAAAATAATATTTACACCCCTATTTATACTCTATATTATGATATTTAGATAAAATGATATAAATACCCTTTAACAATTAAAATTACCCGTTGATTTTACCTATGAAAAATTAGTTTTTGTCATTTTATCTATCCTTGATGGGGAAATAGTCATTTGGTGTGTTTCTTTCCCCTAAATATGGCTTTGGTAATTTTCAAGAGTGTTGTTTGGGTTCTTGACCACTTTAACAATTGTTTAATTTTATTATCTTTTAAAGGTAGATTAATCCTAGATAACTTATTATTTTAAAGTCTTCAAGTTAGTTACTGTATGTTTGATTCACACTTTGGAGCATATTTATTCAAATTTACCAAAAAAAATATTTATTCAAACTTCAAACCGTGGCCAACAGTCTAGGAAATAGACTACGTCTTAGAGACTTCGAGCTCACCATCGCCTATATAACAACACATACGCATGCCAAATCTTCAGCAGACGCATTCCCAGCAAATTTAACATAGCAAAAGCAGTTCTCCGAATTCAGAAGACAAATGGCCTCTAAAACTAGCTTCTTTTCATTTGTATTTGTTTTCACCATTTTGTTCACTTCAAGTTGCATTCAGCTTGGTGCAGCCATGAGGCCTTTGCACGAGAAGCCATTGCTGCAGAATTACTTTCCCGGTCTTGCTCTCTCGGCCCTTAAGCTTGGTAAACCGCCTCAAATTGTTGGTTCTCCTTGCACATTCATCACCGGCGGCAGCGGTAAATGCTAGCCGTTCGTGCACCACCTGCTTTTTCGGGGAAAGTTGTTGATTATTCGGTGTCTTCTTGATCATTTATGGAGGACTTCAATTGTAACTTCTCTATAGTGCATTTTTATGTTATGTTCCTTTATTTTTTTCCATTTGGGCCAAGCCATGCATAACTTTGGTTGCCAGGCAATTTTTTTTTTTTTCCTTTTTTCGACTTAAATAAGATAGCTCAAAGCCTAAGGCTTTCATAATAAGGTCGATAATTGTTGTATACTTGGAAAATATAATGATTTTTTATTAAATCATGTTCTCAGTATATAAAAGATAGTTAATAGTGCTCAGTGATGTTTAGTTTGTACGATAAAAAAATAAATAAAAGGTAAGGATACAAGAATTGCCAAGATTTAAAGGAAAATACCTAAAAATATTTTATTCAATCAACGATTCAAGATACAACGCAATGAAACAAATCTCATATTACATTTATATTGCACGCAAGCTTTTTATAGTCTATCAAATTACACAATTACTCTTAGATCTAAAGATGAAAACGACATAAATATAAGAAATCTCACTGTTGATCAATGCACATCTATTCACCATCGGATGTGCAACAATCAACCCAAATCCTAGGTTTTCTTGATGAACCATCGAGATAGAGCAAAAGAGGAGAAGTTATTCGAAATCTAGAGAGTGAGAAAAATATCTTCTCTCACCCATTCACCCCTTTTATAATGAGCTAAAACAAACCAGAGAAATACAAAAATTATTGATCAAGTACAAGTCATAATTCATACATTAAAATTTTATTTCAAGATTTTTGAATTTAAAAGGGAGAACAACTATTATCATCCAAACTATGCTAAAACAATAATAATAAGTTATCATCTTTAAAGTTTGAAAAATGATTTTTTTTCACTTTTTATTAAAAGTTAAATGGTAGTTTTAATGGTAAGTTATTTTTGTTGGTATATAAAAATATAAATATTGTACTATTAGTATCTCTTACATCCTTAAAATATAAATAAATTATTTTTCTTTCACCAACTTAAGAAATTATCATTTAGACCCCTATTTATAAAAGAATTACAATTTAAAATTTTAAAACAATTGTCGACAAACATTCGCTGTTAGCAACCTTTATTGTTCCATAATAGTTTGATTCTAATCAAAATCACATTTGATTTGTGCAATTTCAGTTGGAATTGCATTGGTGCAATGTGATTTAGTCGGAAGCACACCATCTATGTGTGATTTTGACTGAAATGGCATTGGGATCGCACTATTTAGTGCAATTTCAATTGGAATTGCACTGTAATTGTGTGATTCCAATGTGATTTTAGTCATAATCACATTGAAATGATAATTGAATTGGTCCAATGCAATTAAAAGTTACCAACACTGAAATTGGTTTGAAATTTAAAATTTTTCATAAATCAGGGTTGCAAAGTTATATAATCAAGTTCGGAAAGCAAAAGTTATTTAATTTTGGTAATATTAAAAATAATAAAGGGAATTTTTGTCTTTTTAGAATGATTATCTTAAATTTAACAAATTTTACTTACTATTGTTAACAGTGGACTTTTTCCGAACTTCAAGAGTGGTTATTTATTATTTGCACATATTTTGGGTGGAAACTAATCGTTCTCCTTTTTATAAAGGCCAAAAGACTTATTCCCACCCAAGTTTTGATGCATTGTAGAAGATACCCCATGGACATATTTTGGGTGTTCTATTTGGGCATAATGTTAAGAACTTAAGAGAAGATACCCCATGGACTCAACCCTGCATTTGTCATGCAATTTGTGTTGAAGGTGGCATTGCATTGGCGACAGCAACAGCAATCTTTCATGGCATTGACCCAAAAACATCATTTCTTATTTGTAAGGGTTTATTTTTTGCTTGTTGGATGTGTGGGATATATACTGGTTTTGTTCGGCAATCCTTGCAGAAGAAATATCAGATTTTCTTTATGTTAATATGCAATAATTGATTGTATAAGTATGCTGTACTATGAAACGTATCCACAACAGTTGTACATACAATATGTGCTGCATTCTGCTTTTCATATGTAAGAAGTACTTGACTGTGTATCATTACTATTTTTGCATTAGAATAAAGTAGGATGACTGCCAATGCTCCATTGTGTTGCCTCGGAGCACAGTGATGTTAACTGTGGTCATGTTTCTTATTTAACTTGTTCTGCTTGGTATGTTTAGTTATATTGTTTCTTCTTCGATCAATTCGTTGAAACGAGGCATAGGTGAAACAGAATTAATACTTTTGTATTTTTTTTGCCCATTTTAAGATACACATTGGTTGTTGAACTTGATTTTTTGAAGAATTAGCTACTATGGGATTGAGTAATAAATGAGGTTTGATTTAATCCTAAGGCCTGAGACTCTTGGGCCTCTTGGCTTCAGAAAGGGGAAAAAAAAAAAAAACCACTGCTGCTTTCTTTGTTGTATTCTACTTCTTGCTGACCCATATATTTGATAGCCGCAGAACTCACCTCGTGGTCCATGCATGGTGCACTGCTGCATGCACTGGTGTGCGTTGTGCCAGGAGCACAGGGAGATGAAGAGCCGTCTCTCAGAAAATATGGCGATGCCAATGACTATAGTCAACCCTCCCCCTGTCCAAGACATGAACTCCGCCAGGGAAAACCAGGATCCCGCATCAACTTCTGGAAACAACACCACCAATTTGGAGATGCAAGCTTTATAAATATCCACTATGCCCATACAGAATAAACACATTTGATCTTGAAAGGGATTCTATCACATGTTCCCCATGTTGGAAAAACATGGGATTTACCTTTATACAGTTTCTTCCTTGCCTGTTTGCATCAAACTAGTAATTTGATAATATGGAAGGCACCGAAGGGGAGCTCGAGTGCCGGTGAGAAAAGGAGGTTGACGTTGGCTCAGTCTCAGGCAAAAAAGCAAGCCAGAGATAGAGGGAGAAGGCGCCGGCATGCGATCTGGAACTGGCAATTGAAAGGGGGTGAACTAAATTTTTTCAAAAGTCCGAAGGGACACAAGAGAGAAAAAGATTACAGTTGCAACCTTATACTTTGGGGGGGGGGGGGGGGGGGGGGGGAGGGGGAAAGGACTTTTTAAACCTGAAAAAATCTGAAACTAAGAGGTAAAAAAAGATATCCTAACTAAACTGTATAGGGAATATTAACCATTTGATACCATGAAAAATTATGAGTTGGGTTATAAACTAAATGAATATTATTAATAAATATTATACAATTTATAATATTATACTATAGTTTGGAAAAATATTCTAATCCTACAAAATAAAAAAAATAATATATATCAAATTAAAACTATATTAAATCAGAATTAAATTAAATAAGAATCAAATCGATTAAAATAAGATCAAATTAGAATTAGACTAACTGGGTAAATATATTTTATTTAACATCGTTCTCTTCAAGTTGCATTCAGTTTGGTGTAGCCATGAGGCCTTTGCACGAGATGCCATTGCTGGAGAAATACTTTCCCGGTGTTGCTCTCTCGACCCTTAAGCTTGGTAACCCGCCTCCAGTTGTTGGTTCTCCTTGCACATTGATCCCCGGCGGCGGCGGTAAATGCGTCCCTGTCAATGAAATGAATTTTGCCGGCTGAGCCGTTCGTGCACCACCTGCCTTTTCAGGGAACGTTGTTGATTATTGGGTGTCTTCTTGATCATTAATGAAGGAATTCAATTATCACTTTTCTACCGTGTGTTTTTATATATGTTATGTTCCTTTTTTTTTTTTCATTTGGGCGAAGCCATGCATAACTTTGGTTGCCAGATATATATATATTTTTTAATTTTTCGACTTAAATAAGTTAGGTTAAAGTCTAAGGCTTTAAGAAAAAGGACAATAAGGCTTTAAGATATCTTTTGTATTTAAGAACATGATTTAATAAACAAAGACGAACAAAAAATCATTATATTTTTAAAGTATTCAACACATTATCGATCTACCTTCTTTTTTAAGTATACAACTTATGCGTATGGGTGCTTATTCTCAAAGCCTTAGACTTTGAGCTATCTTATTTAAGTCGAAAAAGAAAAAAAAAAAATTCTGGCAACCAAACTTATGCATGGCTTCGCCTAAATTTAAAAAATAAATAAATAAAGGAACATAACACATATAAAAACGTACCGTAGAGAAGTTATAATTGAATTCCACCATTAATGATCAAGAAGAAAACAAATAATCAACAACGTTCCCTGAAAAGGCAGGTGTGCACGGACGGCTCAGCGGCAAAATTCATTTCATTGACAGGGACGCATTTACCGCCGCCACCGGGGATCAATGCACAAGGAGAACCAACAACTCGAGGCGGGTTACCAAGCTTAAGGGCCGAGAGAGCAACACCGGGAAAGTATTTCTCCAGCAATGGCTTCTCGTGCAAAGGTCTCATGGCTGCACCAAACTGAATGCAACTTGCAGAGAACAAAATGGTGAAAACAAACACAAGTGAAATGAAGCTCATTTTAGAGGCCATTTGTCTGCTGAATTCGGAGAGATATTTTTTTTATGTTGATTTTGGTGGGAATGTGTCTGGTGAAAATTTGGTATGCGAATGGGTGCTTATGTAGGCGATGGTGAGCTTGAAGTCTGTAAAACGAAATCTACTTTCTAGATTGTTGTCCACGGTTTGAAGTTTGAATAAATATGGTACAAATTATGAATCAAACATACAGTAATTAACTTGAAGACCTAAATAATTTATCCACTATTAATCTAGCCATTAAAAGAGAATTAAATTATACAATTGTTATCGGGGTCAAGAAGCTAACTAACTATGATAATCACCCCAGAAAACACTCTTGAATAATACCAAAGTCATATTAGGCGAAAGAAATACGTCAAACGACTAACTATTCTCTAGTTAAACCTAACAAAATTTGATACGGTTTAATAACCTAACACAAAAAATTCGGATTTTTATATAAAAAATAGTTCAGATTAGATTTGGATTGATTCTAAAAAAAATCAAGTTATATTCAGGCTAACATAAAGTCAACCAAAATAACCCAAAAATTGATAACATTATTACTGAAAATCAGTATCTGAAGCTAACCCAATGTAGTTGGAACACTTGTTTGAACCAGAGATTTGTTGTTTGATCAAATTGGTAACTCTACTATTGAATTGGAATTATTATTATTATAGTTTCAAATATGATTTAAATATTTACTTTTCATTATTTCCTCTTTTAAATCATATTTATTTTTCACTATTTCCTCTTTTTGTTGATTCAAAAGATAATAACTTTAATTATAATGAGCTCATAGAAGATATTACTGATATTAATATAGGCAAAAAAGATATTCAATAAAAATAATGTTCTAACACTCATCTATATTAGGATTTTTCTTGTTAAAACTTAATTTTAGTAGAGGGCTATGGACGCCAATATGTGTTTGTTCGACCAGTTGGGTTGGCAGTAGCTAGAAAGTGAGTTGATTCTTTTAGTTTGCCTTGTGAGGAAAGTTCAAATGTTAAAACTTTTTCATGAAGTTCATCAAATGATATGGGACTATCACAAGCTTGAATAGTATGAATCAATTCTTTGTAATCATCACCCAATTCATCTAGAATTTTCTCTATAAAATTTTTTTCATCCATTGGTGCACCAAGGATGGAAAGTTCATCTACACGAGTTTTAACAAACTGAAGAAAATCAATGATATTCATGGTGCCTTTGGTGGTATTTTTTAGGAGAGTTTTGACTTGCTTGATGTGGCCACATGATGGTTTGGCATAGGTTTTGGCTAATATTGTCCATGCTTCCTATGATGTTTTGGCTCGGGCAACAAATGGTATAATTTTAGGGGAGAGAGATCCATTAAGAGTATTGAGTATGAGTTGATTCTGACGAACTCATATATTATGGGTTGGGTTTGGTGTTATAGTGTTATTATCAGTGACAGTGGCAGGTGGGCAAGGTTTTGAGCCATCAATGTACCCAAGAAGATCATACCCAATAAATAGAGTTTGAAACTGAAATTCCCATGAGACATAATTGTTGGTGGTGAGTTTGAGAGACGCTTGAGCAGAGACGTTTATAGTGATAAGTTGAAAGTCATTAGATTGAAAAGTGGTAGATTAGAAAGATGCAGTATTAGCAATGGTTGGATTTGATGAGTTTTCAAAAGACATCTCTAAAAATAATTGAAAAGAAAGAAAAAAGAGGGTGGCTTTGATAACATAATATTTGGTTTGGTATTGATAAGTGGTAAGTATTGTCGTTAACACCCAAATTAAAATTCTAAATTTCTGTAACAAAAATATAGTAAAGGAAAGTAGGGATCGTTCCCTCAAAGAGTTTTAATTAGTACGTCGTTAAAAATCAATCAAAACAAGGAATAGGGGGGTTTTGAATTGAATGTCAATTATAATTACAAACAGTAAATAAATAAAAATTCAGTAAAGTAATTTGAAAGTAATTAATCAATTTAACAAACCTTGATCTACGGTCACATCTACCATTTGAACTATGATTGATCATCGACAACCAAAAATATCAAATTAATTATTCAAATATTCGTTGTGGTATTAATTATTTATCTTTCCTTATGATTAGTTAACCAAAAATATGTAATCCAGTTAACCCTATTGATTAACAACTCAGATACGATCTCAAATTTAATTAAACAATAACATTAAGAATTAGAAAGACCAATGAAATAAGACAACACAAGCATACCACGTTGCATTTAATCTAGTTAAATATTTTCCCTAGTAATTATAGTTTATGACGTAGCAAACAATAAATCCCAATTGCCACTTCGATTAGATGGATTGAACAATTACGGATTCAAAATTTAAACTAGCATTAGATCGTATTAATCAATAAACTAATCGCGCGCCTTAGAAATCAACTAATACAATCATAATAAATAATCTAAGAAAATAATCAATACTTGAATAATTAAAAGATGCATTAAAGAACAAATCTTAATCTCACAATTCTTGTAGTTTCATGGTTTTAGATCCCTTCAACCAAGAGAAAATTTCAACCACTATAAACCATCCTAAGCCAGCCAAAATTCCAAAAAAAATGTTTCTACCAATTACAATGTTGAATGCCCTGCAAAATAAAAATAAAAAAATATATATTTTCTCTCTCACTCATATCCGAAAATAGTAGGTAATAATAATCTCTTAATTTAGCCAAGTAAATGTGATATATATCTTCTCAAAAAGAAAGGAAAAGATATATATTTTGATATATATCCTTCTCTCAAAAATATATTTCCTTATCTATCCAAAATAATCTTTTTTTCCAGATAATAATCACCCCTTTTCTAGGAATCAAATCTTGACTTTTCTGAAATATCTAAGCTGATCTGGACATCCAGATTTAAATTTCGAATTTTGTTTTTATCATTTTACGTGCCCACACTTAGTTAGCATCACGGATTTTGTAGATTAATAAGTCTGCTCCAATTTTTAATCTTCTTGGCCTAACTTACTCCAAAAATGTTTAAAGCTTCCTAAATGCAAAAAGATAAATAATTCTATTAAATTAAATTAAATTTCCACACAACATAAAGGAATTAGAAATCAAAATAATAACAATTAACGACGTTATCAATAAGCTCACGCTTTTTTTCATTAATGAGAAACATAATATATATACAAGTCTAAATGTAGTGTACAGCTCATTAAACACCTAAAATTAAGCTAACTTCCTAAGTTTAAGCATACAATTTGGTAAACATCTGAAATTAAGGGTACAAGTCAACTATAAGTAAATTACAATCTCATCTCCTAAGATTAAGGGTACAACTCATATAATCCTAATAACAGTTACTTTAAATTAACCTCAAATAGTTTTGTTCATTAAAACATTGTGCAAGTTAGCTGGATATCTACTTAGAGGAGCTAGTCTTAAGCCTTTTAATAGAAATTTAGTATCTTCTACTAAAGACATTTGTTTTAATATAATAACTTTGTTTAGCAAATGTGTAAAAAACTATTTCTAGCTTATTTGTTTTTTCGTTGATGTATTATAAGTACTACTAATTTGAATTTTTTATGTTTTGTATATTATATATTCATATAGTTTTAGTATTTATGACAATAGCATTCATCATATAAATTGAAAATTAAATTTCTTAAATATTTGACAAGTTATTAACCTCATTGGTTATCGATAGCTTTATTTTGAAGCCAAAGTTGTAGACTTATTTAAGTTATTTATTTTGATATTTTATTTTTTATCCCTATAATTGATCATATAAAAAAAAAAAAGCAAACTATTAATATTAACATGAAATAAAGTAATTTTGTTTTGACAAAATGTCGTTACATGTCAAAATATTTTTCGTGTGTTTTTTTTGTAAGAATCGTGTTATTTCATTATATATTACAAAAATATATTGTTTTGTAATAAATTATATCGTCATATATTGTGTTTTGACATGACTTCGTCTATTACATAGTTTAAGGTTAATCTAGATCAGGTCAAGTCAAGCCTAAAAAATTTAAGTTCAGTTTAGGATTAAAAATTTTTTACGTGATTCTATTTCAAGTCATGTTAGGGTTTGAAATATTCAACTTGAAACCTGAACTGATACGATATAAACACGACCAAATAATACGAATTGTCAGATCTATCCCTAGTCAAGGTTTGATGAAATGACATATTCTAGTTTTTTAAGTTTGAAAAAACAAATTTTTCACTTGTCTATTATAGTCAATTGTTATTGTCAAAGAGTATTTATTTCATTTTATTCGAATATCATATTACGGAGTAGAAGTGAGGGTGAAAGTGTTATTTTTTAAAACTTGCTAGAGGCAAATAGCATTTCACTTATCTTGTTTCAAAGATTATGATATTCATCGAATATATTTTAAAAATATATTAATAGTTTTAATATAATATTTACGCACCTAATTTGTTGCATTCTGTTCATTTTTTAAGACCTCTGCTTAATAAGAAATTTATTCATAATCTTTTACAAGGATTTTCCTAACTCTCATATGAAACAATAAAGGGAAACCATCTTCACCTTTCCAATTAGGATATTTTCAATATTGCAAATATTACTTTTCAGTTCAATTAGATTTTACATAAATCATAAGACTTATATTTGAAATATGAATTCCTAATTACTCTAATTTAAATATAAATTGTATTCCATAATCTTATATATATAAAATAACCACTTATCAAAGTCAAGATTCTCTGAGGTATAGACACAATAGTACACATATCACTTGTATAAATCTTCTACATAATATGTGATTGCCAATAATCACATCATATACATAGTTAGATAAGACTTATATTTGAAATATGAATTCCTAATTACTCTAATTTATATATAAATTGTATTCCATAATCTTATAAATATAAAATAACCACTTATCAAAGTCAAGATTCTCTGAGGTATAGACACAATAGTACACATATCACTTGTATAAATCTTCTACATAATATGTAATTGCCAATAATCACATCATATACATAGACATTTTGACAATCAGATGAACCACATTACAAAACTTATAGCTTATTATTTTTATCTTTTATTTTATTATTTTTATTTATATTAAATCGTAATAGATGTCAGGCTCTCATCAAATTCTAATCTTTATTATTTTAACATAATTACATAAGATTTTAAATAATGTATATCAATCGATGATAAAAAATCACGTCAATAAATATTTACTAGATTGAATTCAATTAATTGCATCAAAGTAAAACTTCATTATGTTAGTTAATTATTAGCAATACAATATTAATGCATATCCAAAGTCAAGCCATTCTGTGGTACAAGTTTGATTTTTAAGAAATTAATCCTCCTTTTTTGCCTTCCATCCGATAGAAAAATTAAAAAAAACAAAAAAGTAGTGGAACCATCGAACTTAATAATATTTAAGTCACCACAATTAACCTTCAAAGTTCAAAGTCAATTAAAATAACATAAAAAATCAGCGTGTAGATGTTCATGTCAATACCTGCATGTTTAACCCGCACGACAATTCGGGTTGATCTTCACCAATTACCGCCACCATCGAATCAAATCAGTTGATCAAAGTCAATGTCATTTTCTACAAGGGCCGCTTACCTCACCAGTCAGCAGTCATACGCACAGTTTCACCCGCACCACCGCCTACTATTCAGACGCTACGCAACTGGTGTGATGCACGCACACGCTTTATTTCTTTCGCCTAAATGCGGTTTGAGTCAAAATAGTCTATTCGGTTTTTACTTTGACTTAAACTTAATTTAGAGGTATTTGATTTGAGTTCAGTGTGAATTCATAATTTGAATCTGTTGCTTGAAATTGTAATTTGAATTCGGTTTAAATTTATAACTCAAATCTATAACTTAGATTCATGTTTTGATTTTATGACTTATTTATATAACGATATCATTTTAATAATTATTAGGTAAAATGTTATTATTTTGTAAATGAGTCACTAACACAAATTATAAATTCAAATCACGAATTCAAATCATAGATTTGAATAGGAATCTGAGTGAAACTCGAATCAAATCAAACTGAATTATTTTTTTATTCAAATCGAACTCAAAACAAATTATTTTTTATTCGAACCAAACTTAAGCGGCGTCCATACTCAATTCAATTCATATCTGCCCCTGTTTGGTGATTCCAAGAGTTTTTTTTTGGGTGATTATCGTATTTACTTGGCTTCTTGAACGCGTTAACAAATGCTTGTTCTCATTTAATAGCTAGATTAATCGTGGATAACTTATTTTAAGTCTTCAAGTTAATTACAGCGTGTTTGATTCATAATTTGGACCATATTTATTCAAACTTCAAACCGTGGCCAACAGTCTAGAAAGTCGACTTCGTTTTACAGACTTCAATTTCACCATCGCCCATATAAGAACACACACGCATACCAAATCTTCACAAGACAAATTCCCAGCAAGAAATAACATAGCAAAAGTAGTTCTCCTAATTCAGCAGACAAATGGCCTCTAAAGTTAGCTTCTTTTCATTTGTGTTTGTTTTCACCATTTTGTTCACTTCAAGTTGCATTCAGTTTGGTGCAGCCATCAGGCCTTTGAACGAGAAGCCATTGCTGAGGAAATACTTCCTGGGTTTCTCTCTCTCGGCCCTTAAGCTTGGTAAAGTGCCTCCAATTGTCGGTTCTCCTTGCACATACATCCCGGGCGGCGGCGGAAAATGCGTCCATGTGAATGAAATGAACTTTGCTGGCCCAACCGTTCGCACACCACCTGCTTTTTCAGGGAATGTTGTTGATTATTCGGTGTCGTCTTCATCATTTATGGAGGACTAGAATTACAACTTCTCTATATTGTGCATTTTTATGTAATGTTCCTTTATTATTATTTTTTTTTCATTTGGGCGAATCCATGCATAACTTTGGTTGCCAGACAATTTTTGTTTTCCTTTTTCCACTTAAATAAGATACCTCAAAGTTTTAGGGTTTGAGAGTAGAGTAGTGTTATATGCACAACTATATATTATTATATAAAAATATTTAATTATATGGTAACATTTCGTTGTTTGTACACAAAATTGTATAAATAATTTTATTTTTTATCCACCTTTGTTCATTAAATCTAGTTCTTAGAAAATATAGTGATACGGTTATTGTTTATAGAGTTTGATTTCATCAATCCTGGAAATTATTCGGTGATAAACAATCTGATTTTGCCTATATGAAGTAACTGCATGATCTGTTAGATTGATTAACTGTTAGGAAAAATAAAATAAAATAAAATTTTATATTAGAGATGATAGAAATAAAAATTTCTATTAACTTAAATGAAGGAGGAGGGCTTGATTACTCCTTAAATTACATGGAATGTATTACAATGAAGCAACCAAGCCGATTTATACTTTGTATAGGCAGTTACAATAAATTTAAAGAAGTAATTTCCTTAAGGCGTTTTGCAACTCCATTGGCTCATTTTTTGGCTATTTCTTCACTTTGACATGTGGCCATGCAATCCTTAGGATTAGTGGCAATTTGCATCAGACTTTTGACACTCCTCCTTGATACAATCTCTGGTAATTCCAATTGAATTTTTGAAAAATTCAAATTTGTCTGGTGCAATTCTTCAGTAAAGATATTTGTCAATTGCTCTTCTGTTCTGTAGTATTGAAGTGTTATTTTTTTATTGGCTTTAGCTTCCTCAGAAAGTGATACTTAATCATATGTGCTTCGTGTGGATATGAAAGATTGGATCCTTGGTCATTGCATTTGTTGATTTACTATGGCATAAAATCTTTGTTGCTTCCTGTTGTGTTTTCGCCGTCTCTTCAAGTATAGTTCAAAGCCAAATTGCTTATTCACAATATTTGCAACAACTGCATACTCTGCTTCGATGGATGATTGTGCTACACTTTCTCATTTCTTATATGCCCATGAGAACATTTCTGAGCCCAATGTAAATGCATAGTCGGAAGTACTATTCATGTCATTTGTTGTTCCTACCCAATCACTATTAGTGTAACTAATTAGTTTAGTGTTACTAACAAGATTAAACCAAACGATATAGTCTTTTGCATCCTATAAGTATTGTAAAATTCTTTTTGTAGCTCTATAGTGAATTTAAGTAGGATTCTACATAAATCTTGATAAGACGCTTGTAGCGTACATAATATTAGGTCAAGTGGCAATCAGGTGAAGCAAGCACCCAATAAGACTTCTGTAATATGAAACATCTGCTTTCTTATAATAACCATCTTCTTTTTTGAATTTTTCTATAGTAAGCAGCGAAGTTTCTACTAGCTAGCACTCGTTCATATTGAATCTTTTGAGTAAATTTTCAATATATTTCTTTTGCAAGATGAATATCCCAAACTCTTCTTGGATAATTTTAATGTTGAGAAAATAATGCATTAAGTTTAAGTATGTCATTTCGAGCATTTGCATCATATCTTCTTTAAACCATATACTTCTCATTGTTGCCTATATAGATAAAATCATCTACATAAAGAGAGAAAATGAGAATGTTCTTATCGTGAGACTTAATAGAGAGAGTCAGTTTGCTTTTAGTTATCCTAAATCCTTAATTGGTGAAGTATGTATCGATCATGTTATATCAGGCTCTTAGAGCTTGCTTCAGGCCATATAATGTTTTATTTAATTTAGGTATTTATCTTCTTGTCCTAAAACTATGAACCCTTGAGGTTGGTCTATATAGATTTCTTCTTCAAGGTATCCATTGATAAAAGTTAAGTTCTCATCAGGCTAATTAATCTTTCATTTCTTTTGTGCAACAAGTGCAATAAAAGTCCTAATAATGTCTAATCATGCAACGGGAGCAACCATCTTATTGTAGTTAACTTTGAATTGTTACATATAGCCTTTTGTAATTAATCTTGCTTTATGATTATGAATTGTGTCATTAGAATTGAACTTCATCTTGTAAACCCACTTTGCTGCAATGATCTCCTTATTTTTAGGATGATCCAAAGTATTTTTTTTCTTAATCATCTTTAGTTCTTCTTACATAACCTTTACCAATACTTTTTATTTTAAGGTTATCTCAAAATCTTTTGATTCTATAGTTGTGAAGTTACAAGAATCACATATGTCAACAAGAGATCTAACTTCTTGTGAAGGGTGTCACAAAAGAAAATTCTTCATGCTAACTTGCAAGAATGCTGGCTAAAGTCTCTAGTTCAGATTTTATTTCTTCATCTGATTCTTTTTCTTAAGTTAAAGCTATTGTTTAGTTAAGACAATGATATTTCTTTTATCAACCTTTTCCTGATCACAATTCTATGCAACATCTTTATCAAACTCCATATCTTGACTAATAATTAGTTTCTTATATTTCAGATTATAGATTTTGAACCTTTTGATTGAGTTTTGTAACCTAAGAAAATATCTTTTTCTATTTTCTCATCTAGCTTACTCCTTTTTTACATATGGTGCATGAACATAATATATACATCTAAAAACATTTAGATGCTTTGTTAATGGTTTGTGTCCATTCCATGCTTCAACTTGTAATGCCTTTCTCCAAACATAGTATTTTTAGTTAGTGGTGGATTTATATTTCTAAAGTTTTATTATGATTATTTAGTAATTAAGGAATGGACACAAGTTGAAGAAATATGGAGTAAGTTGCTCACCAAGAATTTGCATGCATGTGATAAAGGTTTTCAGTGCACATGTCGACCAAATTGCCAGGCTAACTACCTATGATGATACACTGATCACACAGGAAAATAATTGTCGTCTCTCCTTTATCACATATACATAGCTACTAGACCGCTAACTAAAAACCACCTTCAGGTTACCCTTACCATGGGCACATATGTGATGTATCTCATTGATCATGTGAGAAACTAAGTATAATGCCACTCCCTTTACCATGCACCCCTAAACTGAACTATGTGGCAAGTATGCCTTAGAGTTGAGTGAATAATACATCTCATGGGTATTTATCCCTTATATAGTCATATTGCTTTCACATAATTATCCACTTATGCACATAGTTGACGGTTATCTATGTATATCTCTTTTTTCTAAAGTTTTACTATTTTTTTTACCCGAATCTGACTCAGACAGGGTCTAGTGTCGTCTTTCACAAAGTTAAGTACCTCTACTTAGCTAACTATCCCTTTCCTTTCTTTCCTTGGCATTTTCTAACCTTTTCTAGTTTAAATCCCTAGAACATACTTAGCTTTAGGGTAAAAGAGTAATTTTGTCTACTTCAAACAATATTAGGTGTCTTTTCCATTATACGCTAATTGCTACCATGAATAGACGTTCGTTCGATACCAAACATTCACTTGCCCTAAAACTTTAAAACAAATATCTCATAATTAAAGTGTACAAAGTTGTGTCATAGGGTACCATCCGATAACTTATTAGTGCCCCTAGGAAAAGGAATTTCATGACCAAAACTTGGACCATGTTTGCTAGAATTTTCCAACCATGAGAGCAATACTTAATAATATCTCACAGAGCTCTCAGCTCACCATGCAATTTCTAGAAAAAGATCTCATGGCATGCACCTACAAATTCCTCCATGCAAGCCGCCATAAACCTTCATCACATACATGCCAATTCTTGGTGATTCATCATAGGATTTTCAAGAATTTCTTTCTTGGTCAGTTGCTAGACTGAGAGTTGAAAAAATACAATTTGCAATGCTTAATGCCTACCAGTCTCAACCTAAGCCATTCCTATTGCACTAGGAACCTTCAAGAACACATCCAAGATTCAAGGATAACAAACTAACAATAATCTTATACCAAATATCTAAGAAAACTCAATCAAGATGCAATAATTTAAAGGAAGAAGTTTACTTTACTTACCTGAATTTTCAACCATGTTTTAACACAGATAACATATTATTGAAGAAACAAAACATGATCTTCACCTTTCATAATGAAAAACAATGTGTTTTCTAATAAAATTTCAAAAATTGGAGCGATCTAACCAGGGAATTAGAAAACAAAAAAATCTTCCATGGATGCGCACTGAAAATCTAGGCATTAGGTTTTTCTCCTTTATTCTTCTTCATCTTTTTTCTTATTTTGGCTTCTCGGCACTACCATCTTTGGAATTTTGTTTCTTTCTTTTCTCCCTCAATACTCTCTTTTCTCTTTCTCTAGCATGGTAGCCGAAAAACCCTAAAGTTTGAGTGGAAGGTATCTTATATAGGACTCTTAAATAATAAACTCTTTAATACATTTTCAAAATCACTTCCAAAAGTTTGTAATTTAGAATAGGATAACTTTTCGATATCATAGAACTCCTCCTGTAAGATATCTTAAGCTTTTTTAGCACTAGAAGCTCTGCTAATTTTAGGAAATATATTATTTGATAGCATCTATTGCAAAATGAAGAGAGCCCTCACATCCTTCATTTGATAGTCCTCCAATGTCTTTTGTTCAGTTTTTAAAAAGCTAAATGTCTCTTCTAGAATACTAAATCCAAATTTAACTATATCTCATAAATTTAGGGACTGAAAAACCGCCTCATTTAATACACCAATAATCATTTTTTTTACCAATGAATATTGACATTGGAACT
This sequence comes from Mangifera indica, assembly GCF_011075055.1. Taxonomy (NCBI): domain Eukaryota; kingdom Viridiplantae; phylum Streptophyta; class Magnoliopsida; order Sapindales; family Anacardiaceae; genus Mangifera; species Mangifera indica. The sequence goes on along the minus strand of NC_058139.1, from coordinate 20,344,601 downwards.
AGAACAGATGACTGACTTATATTAATCATAATGATAGACACCCAAATGTGATCAAATCTAGAAAAGTAGTAAGTGTTGATATGATTTGATATATACCAGAAAAGTTCCCACAAAAGATTAGTAAGGACAAAGTATTTTTAAAACCCAACCTCCTTAAACAAAACTCTTAGACATACATATAATCACACAAATAATTATTCACTATCCTAAACCTGGGTCTAATATTACTATTAGGAAAAAATAGAATAAAATTTTGTACTATAGACTTTATTGAAAAAGAAATTTCTATTAACGCAAATGAAATACGGGAACTTGATTACTCCTCAAATTACTCACAAATACAATAGAATTTTTTTTTTTTTTAATGTTGGAATGTGTTACAATGAAGCAACCGAACCTATTTATGCTTTGTATAGGTGGTTACAACCAGTTTAAAGAAGTAATTTCTTCAAGGCGGATTGCAAACTCCAGTGGCTCATTTTTTTGGGCTATTTCTTCACTTGACACGTTGCCATGCAATCCTTAGGATTAGTGGCAATCGGCATCAGGCTTTTAACATACAATGTTCCACCACGAGCTCAAACTTACTTTTGTGAATGTTAGTCATTTTCAAGGCCAAACATTTAGGGTAATAATCAGTGATGGATTTTGCGATAGAGAAATACAAAATTTATCCATTAGTTACTGGTCATAATCCATACATTAAAATTCTTTTTTTGAGATTTTTGTATTTAAAAAGGAGAACAACTATCTATTATCTAAACTATATTAAAACGATAAGTCATCATCTTTAAAAATAGAAAAATGATATTTTTTCTACCTTTTATCAAAAATCAAACAATAGTTTCTATCAGTAAAAAGGTATTTTTTTTAGTTTACAAAAAATATAAATATTATAAGATTAATATTACTTACACCTTTAAATTTTTTTAAATTATAATTTTTTTCACCAACTTAAACATTATTATATAGCTGATAAAAAAATCAAATTCTAAAACAGTCATCGATGAACATTCACCACTAATAACTTATAATTATAGTCTAAATCTCATCAGAATAATGTGATTCTAGCTAGAATTGCACTAATCAATTTGAATCGCACCATCTATATGTGATTTCTATCATAATCATAATAAGATCACATTACTTAGTACAATTTCAGTTGAAATAGCATTGGAATGATACAATTTCAACCCAAATCATATGAAGATGGTAATTGAATTGATCTAGTGTGATTAAAGGTCACCAACGGTGAATATTTGTTAGCAACTGTTTTAAAATTTAAATTTTTTTATAAATAAGGGTTGAAAAGTTATGTAATCAAGCTTGAGAGGCAAAAGTTATTTAATTTTAGTAATATTACACGCAATAAAAGGTATTTTAACCTTTTCAATGTGATTGTCATAAATTATCGAATTTCACTAACTTGGTGTACGAAAGGTGAAAAATTGTCATTTCACTTCAAAGCTGGGGACATTTCATTAGTTCTCTCTAATTGGAAACTTTCATATGTATGGACATTTGCAAGAGAGCATTTTATCATGCTATATTAATTAAATTCACGATTTGATTTTACTGTCTTTTGTTGTCTCATTCAGCAGTAAATAATCCACATGAAAAGGAGAAATTACTTAACATGAGAATAAATACGTATTAATAAAATTATATGTACCCTAGTTTTGAATTCTAATTAAATATTCAAATGATATACTATCAGGTGATTGTATGAGTTTCAATTAAGAAAAAAGTAATATCTAATATATAATAACACATAATTTGAATACTCAATTAGGTACTTAAAACTATAAATAAAATAATACTCAATCATATAAAAATAAATAAAATATAATAAATTAAGAGCCTAAATATCATATTAAAACTATAAATATATTTATCAATATATGAGATGAATATGATAATATTCAAAACAAGCTAAGTGAAATTTCATTTGCCCTTCGTAAGTTTTAAAAAATGACACTTACACCTCCATTTACATTTCATATTATGATATTAAAATAAAAGGACATAAATACCCTTGGGTAATTTTCATCAAACCTTGACCAGGAAATAGTCATTTGGCCTGTTTCTCTTGCCTAAATATTTGGCTTTGGTAATTTTCAAGAGTGTGTTTTGGGTGATTATCATAGTCATTTAGCTTCTTGACCACGTTAACAATTGTATAATTTATTATCTTCTAATAGCAAGATTATTCGTTGATAACTTATTTCAAGTCTTCAAATTAATTACGGTATGTTTGATTCATAATTTGGACCATATTTATTCAAACTTCAAACCGTGGCCAAGAGTCTAGAAAAACGTGGTTTTACAGACTTCAAGCTCACCATCGCCTACATAAGCACCCATACGCATACCAAATTTTCACCAAACAGATCCCCAGCAAAATTAACATAAGAAAACTGGTTCTCCTAATTCAGCAGACAAATGGCCTCTAAAATTAGCGTCTTTACATCTGTGTTTGTTTTAACCATTTTGTTCTCTTCAAGTTGCATTCAGTTTGGTGCAGCCATGAGGCCTTTGCACAAGAAGCCACTGCTGGAGAAAGACTTCCCTGGTCTTGCTCTCTCGGCCCTTAAGCTTGGTAAACCGCCTCCAGTTGTCGGTTCTCCTTGCACATACATCCCCGGCGGCGGCGGTAAATGCATCCCTGTCAATGAAATGAACTTTGCTGGCCGAGCCGTCCGTGCACCACCTGCTTTTTCAGGAAACGCTGTTGATTATTAGGGGTATTTATAAATGCCATTAAAGTTCCTGAAAATTGTCATAAAATGGTTATTATATTGTGGTGAGGACTACGCTTATAACTTGTCTACCGTGCATTTTTTATGTTATGTCCTTTATTCTTTTATTTTGGGGAAACCATAGCTTTTGTTTCTAGAAAATATTTTTAGTATACAAATTGATACATATTTGTATGTATTATTATGTAATTAAATAATTTTAAATTAATAATAAAATAATATATAATTATATGATAATATATATATATATATATATATAAATATATATTTGTTTATATACTTTAAGTGAATATACATAATATAACTATTTTACTTTGTAGACTTGTATAAGATAGCTCAAAGTAAGGTTTTGAGAATAAGGTGAATAATGAGTTGCGTACTTAAAATATGATGATTATTTATTCGTCTTTATGTATTAAATCACGTACTAGAAATAAAAAAGAGACCTCATATTTCATTTATACCTTACAGGTCAGCCTCGTACTCTATCAAAATACATAATTGCCCTTATATGAAATAGTTGAAAACTATAGAATTATGTGTGTATAATTTAGCTCAAACCGTATAATTAAATCGAATTATTTAAAAATTATAATTTAGTTTGCATTGATTTATTAAATTATTTGATTTGGGTTAAAAAATTTTCAAATCATTTTTTAAATTTGGATTATTATTTTATATATATATGTGTGTGTATAAAAAATTTTCAATAGACAATTAAGTGTACAACTTATTTTTTTATATTTATTTTGTCATTTTCTTTGCATGTATATTGTATATATATTTTATATTTATTTTACATATTTATATAATATTTTAGAAAACTATAATCCAATTAATTTTATTAAATTTTATATATATATAAATGATTTTAAAAAGTTCAAACTAAGGTAGTCGAATCATATATCATATTATGTATCAAAAAAATCTAATTTTTTATATCATGTATAATATATTTTTTAAAAAAATAATAATAAAATAATTATAATTGACACGTCATTATTTTGAAAAATATCACAATCACTGTTAACATTTGAAAATTTTTCATAAACACCTATTTTGCACTATCATTTTTTCTAAAAAGTATATCGATTTATTTCGGTGATATATATCATATCGTATGATACATTTACTATATCATATTAATTCAATACACTATATGATACATATAATTTTTCACTTATATTGTATTGTATCATAAGATATGTATCGTGTATCGTAGAATATTGATAATTATAATTCAAACCGTAATTCAAATAGAGCCAACCCATATTTTTTTAGCTTGGTTGAAAACCTAAAAAGATTTGGTTTGATTTAGAAATTTTTTAAGTTGATTTTTTTTAATTTAGTTTAAAAACACTTTCAAATTATATCAAACCAAACCATAAACATCTCTAAACAAAAAAGTAAAGAACTCACCATTGATCGATAAACGTGTGTCTCACCGTTGGATCTGCGGTAATCCACCAAAACCCTAGGTTATCTTCAAGAACTACCGCAAAGAGCGAAAGAGGAGAAGTTATCTTTTTCACCAGTTCACCCCTTTTTTATAATGAGTTAAAAAGCACCGTTTTTACCCTTTTAAAACTCATCGTTTTACAGTTACCTGTTAGTAAAATTTACTTCATTATAACAGAGTTCATACTTTGATGAAAAGACACGAATTTAATTTAATATGAGAAAATGACTAATGATATTAATTTAATTTAACATTTTACTTTTTTATAAATAGCATAAAAATTACATACTAAGACATTTAAAATACGTTAATAATCTAACTAATCAAATCACATTCTTATTATTTATTAATAAAATAAAATATTTAAATAAAAATAAATAATAATATGAATAATAACAATTATATAAAGATACAACTATATACAGTTTGTAAAAATTTTAACAACCGTTAATATTATCTTTTAACATTTTTTATAATTTATCAATAAAACTATACATATACACTTTTGATACATAATTTAGGTTGTGTCACCATGTGATTTGATAATTTTAAATTAATACCTAATCATATGATGACACATCATTTGTGTATTCAAATTAGTATCAAAAGTGTGTATATATAACATTTCTCCAAAATATTGAAGTCAATTTGTATCATATTAGGTTACTTTTGTATGAATTTTAATACTACTTAATTTAATTTCAATCGTGTTAGGTTGATCTGAAATAACTCTGGCATCAAAAAATTTAACATTAATCCGATTTCTTCTAGTATTATGCAATGTACGGTTAACAGATTGTGTTAAAAATTGATTAATGCGATTAAATGTAACTTGCAGTGATTGCCCATTAGTGAGTATTTTGAATTTTTTTTATTTAAATTAAAACTGAAAAGTCATGTAATCCAGTCTGAGAGATAAAATTTATTTAATCTCGATAATATTAAAAGTAATAGAGGGTTTTTTTTTTTTCAATTTAATTATCTTAAAGTTAACGAATTTCACTAATTATTCCTAATAGAAGGTGAAAAAAATATCATTTTCGATTTCAAAAGTGAGAATTTATTGCTTTTGCGTGGTTCATGTGGGAAATAACCGTTACTTTCATATGCACTCCTAAGCCAAGAGAGCATTTTATCATGCTATACCAATTAAACGAAAGATTTTGATTTAATTTAATTTGAATGTTATACCAATTAAGCGAGGAGAAATTTCTTAGCATGAGAATATATTTAAACATGTGACGCAATTTGCACTCAGTTTTAATTTTTGAATGATTAATTACGTATTCAGATGTTATATTATCATGTGATTAGATAATTATATTTAATTAGACAATTGTATTTGAATATTTAATCATATTATAACACATCATCTTAATACATAATTAAATACTTAAAACTAAGTATGTATAATTTTATTATATTTAAATAACATAATATATATATATATATATATATATATATATATATATATATATATATATATATATATATGTTTGTATATTTTAGTACATCTTATACATTTTAATATATTTTTAGTGACAAAGCATAAACGTTACTTGTACTCTAATAATATGAACTCGTCGTTCTCTAAAATAATGTTTAACGAAGGATTCAAACATTAACTTTCAACTTTTGGGGCAAGATTTTCCACCTTCCTTCTCACATCTATACAACCCCTTCAACACGTTATTAACACATTTTTATTCTGCAGACTAAACTAATCTCTTTCATTCTATTTATCCTTTAATTTTCCATGTAAGCAATGACTTAATTACTAATCTAATCGGATTATCATTTGGAAATTTTAATGCCAATAGCTAGGACGATGTTTCACGTTTTGTATCTCAAATGATCTAATGAGACTAATTTTTCAATGAAACAATATATATTAAGTTTTAAACATTTAATTTAGTATTCAAGTAATATATTATTATATGATTGAGTAATTTTGAATAAAAAATAAAATAATACTCAATTACATATTGACACGTTACCTGAATACGTACCCAAGTGGATACCTAAGTTTTATGTATTTTCAAATCACTTTCCTCTGCGTTAAATTATTAATGGAAGTTCTTCTTGGTCGCCAAGGTATTGTATATGTTTATTCAGATTTTGAACCATCTTGTTCAAAAATCAAACTTATTCAAACGCTGGCCAGGTCAATAACAAAGAAACAGACTCCTGGTTTGTCATCAGTCAGCGCATGCCATTGCCGGCCTATAAATAAGTTCATACAAACCTCTCAATATCTCCACCACAACACCATTAATTCTCTTTCAATCCGATCTCAGTTTCATTATGGGCTCTGAAGTTACTTTCTCGACATTTTTTATCATTTTCACCATTTTGTTTACTTCAAGTACCATACAGCTTGGTGCTGCCATGAGGCCTTTGAACGAGAAACCATTGCTGAATAAATACTTTCCAGGTCTCGCTCTTGCTCAGTCACTTCAAGCTGGTCCTGTGCCACCGATCGGCGGTTCTCCTTGCACGTACATCCCTGGAAACAGCGGCGGTACCTGCACATCGTCAACCGTGACTGGATCAATGAACATTGCTGGCGATGTCGTTCGTGCACCACCCGCCATTCCAAGCAACGTTAATGATTTTGCGGTCGCCTCCTGAATGGTTAAGTAATTCTGTGAATAAAAATCAAGATTCATGCAAGCTCTTAAACGTGCTTCAATCGAGAAGGGATAAATTCTTTGATTGAAAATAGAAGTGTAATTAGATACACAATCTTTTTTCTTTGATCCATGTCAAATAAAAACGATATCTTTATTGATTCTTTCATTTCAAGATAAAATTCATTTCAAAAAGTAATCATAATTAGCGCATGTTTTGGGCAGAATCTTGGAAAAAAAAGAAAAAGAAAACTGGGTGTGGATATTTCAATCCGAGGACTCAACAGACCGGCAAGTTTGGAAAACTTCAAATTCTAATGCAAATATTGAGACTAGTCATAAATATGACTTTGACCCGAGCCTGTCCAGACTTGCACATTTTGATTTCTTTTAAATTATATACACAATATTTTTCAACATTATGTTATGTATATATTCATGATAAATTACGGACTATGATATAAAACGTAATTAGGGTTGGATTCAAATCAAACTAAATCAAATTTGATTATTAACTTAATTCGATCAAATCCAAAATGAGTTTGGGTTAGGTGAGCTTAAGTTTAGAGAATGTTTAGTTTGTCAAACTCACGAGTTAAACACCGTTGTTTTAACAAATACATAATAAACCAAAGTTATTTTGTTCCATAATAGCTCAATTACAACACCAAATCAAGCTCAATTCGATATTGAAGCTAAAATCAAGTTCAACTCCCCTTGAACGTAGTCAACCTCAAGGTTGGAGTTTAACTTTTTCAAACCAAGGAAAACTCAAGTTAGTCCAAATTCAAATCCACTCTAAATATAATCAACTATTGAATAAAAACTATTAAAATTCAATTTTAATATAATATTATTATTCCTACTTTTGACTTTCACTAACAACTCGATTTGCTCCTCATTAGGAAGACAAATGCAGGTCTTTTTCACTTTACTTACCCCTTACTCTACCCCCTTTTCGTTACCCCACTTCTTCACCAACTTCTATTTACAATAATTAATAATTAAGACTTCCTTACTTAATTGTTATTCTTAGTTAAAAATTAATTAGGATTCTTAAAAACCTATATAATGAAGTCAACATATATAATAGTCATAATCAACATATATATTAGCCATAATCAACATCTTTGTTTTTTGAAGTCAAAACGTTAGTCAATTTCTAATATACCAAATTATTACCATCCACATTAATCCCTTGATTTCTTTTATCAATTATCAATCTATCTTCTATGTATATAAATGTTCATTAAAATAAGGCCAAAAGACTTATTCCCACCCAAGGTTTGGCTTATTTTCAAATTCACATCTAGAAGGTTTCAAAACTCAAATACTCACCATTTTATTAAAATTTTCTATTAAGATTAAGGGTAAAACTGTTATTTAGTTTTTTAAAAAATTAAAAAACTAAAATTTTATCTTATTTTCTCTCCTTTAGTTTAAAAAACTAACAATTTTTTTCACTCAAAGTTTGAAAAGTTGCATTTTCCCTCATAAGGTTTGATTTTTTCCAGTAACACCCCCCAAAGACCACTCCAAGAAGGTCATCAACTGACCTTCCTGCCACCACCCTCCCTGGTGGTTTCGCGGCGTGGAAACCACCAAAAATTCAATTGAAATAGTCAAACAACATTACATAGATCTATGCAATATCGCACCGATCTATGTATCATTTGATCATCTATGCATTGTCCAACCGATACATAGGTAATTATAGATCTATGTGACATCATCCAGTCATTTTGCCAAGATTTTGGGTGGTTTCCACACTAAGAAACCACTAGGGAGGGAGGTGGTGGGAAGGCCAACTGACAACCTTCCTAGAGTGATCGTCAAAAAGTGGTTATTGGAAAAAATCAAACCCTAAGTGGGAAAACGAAAGTTTTTCAAACTTTGAGTGAAGGCAAATTGTTATTTTTTAAAGTAATGGAAAAAAAAGATAAAATTTTTTTTTTATTTTTTACAAAATAATGGTTTTATCCTTAACTCTAACAGAGAACTTTAATATAAAGATAAGTATTTGAATTTTTGAAACCTTACAGGTAGGAGATTAAAAATCTATTAAAACTTGGGTGGGAATAAGTCTTTTAGCCTTAAAATAACAAAAAATTGAAAGGATTATAAAAGAAATCAACTACTCTAACCTTATACAAATATAACCAATTAACTTAATTATCTACAAATCTGCTCTCATCTTTAACCTTTCAATCAAAACCCTATCAATCCATAACTCTAAATTTCATTTACAATATCTTACACTTCAACTTGAAATCAGACAAGAAAGATTATTACAACCAGATATTAAAATCAATCTCAGTTTTACTTGCATTGATCTATAACGCTACCATGATGTGTATATTGTTAGTGTGTTGGTTTATTGTTAATATACATATTGTTATGATATTTGTCGTAAAAAATTATATATGATTCTTGAACAGCATGTTTTGACCATCTTAATTTCTTTAGGATTATTTTAATTAATAATTTTTAAGCAGTTTTGAGTCTGATAGCTATGGTCAAATAAATGCTGCCCCTGGGCACATTGCTATCGATTTTGTTGTAAAAAGATTAAATTGGCTGCTTCCATTACAAAAAGCTAAAATGGATGAAGTTAGAATGTAACTCAACATAAATAAATATAATATCATTTAGACATCACAATAAATTTCATAAAAGTTGATAAAAAATTTTGTCTTTAAAAAATTTGTTTTAAAAAGTTAAATGGAACGACAGATCAAATCATTATAAAAATTATGTTATCTATGGGTAATACATTATAGTATTTACAAACTTCTCATTATGGACGAAATACAATGCTTGTGAACTTTATTCTTCGAAGCTTGACCAAATCCAGAGAACCTTTATTCTTCTATTCTCCTACGTATTCAATATTATAACGTAGATGTACAAATAAATACTTAATTAAATGAATAGCAGGAACTTCTTGTTGTATAATTTATCAGTCTTGCACGTCCTGTTTTTTACCCGATTTCCTGTTTCTTACGAATTCAACTGGCTAATGAATATGAATGATGAAACCTGAGTTCCACGTTTCTGAATTCGAGCCTCTGATGAGAAGTAAATGTTCCTTCATTATTGATTGGTAGCCACACCATATGTGAGCATGGGAGCCGGATAAGCGCCAGACCGGTGCAAAACAACGCCAGCAACGCTCATTTCCCTGACAAGACAGCCGGTGTCGCCGGTGGCCGGAATATAGGTGCATCCGGAGCCCCTAGGAGGAGTGACCGTACCCTGTTGAAGAGACTGCAATTGTGTTTCTTTCTTCAATATAACTTGTTCATCCAAAAGTACCCTACCAGCTTTGCATGGTTGGATATGTACAAGAAGAAGAAGAGTAGCTGCCAAAATAATGTTGTGAAGAGTAGCCATTATTAATAATTTAATATTGTTGGGTAATTAAATGAGAAAGTTTAAGTATGAAGGTTTACAGGAAGAAGTGAGGACACTTACAGCAATGAAATCAGAAAAATGTGGTTACCATTTTAATTTGCAGAAAGATTTTGACTATTGACTACTAGGCTTATTTTCAAATAAAAAATCGAAGAAATTGTACGTTCAATGTGAGGATTTTGAACTTTTTCCCAGGCTTCTTTCTCGGCCTACTTTACTTTACCTAACCATATATTAATATAAATTTAGCTTAAATGGTATCAGGATTAAGTGTTTGAAAATTTTTTAATATAAATTAACATTGATTATAATTTAATAAAATCGAATAATTGAATATTTTAAAGTTTATAAATAAGTTTAAATAATAAATAAAAATGAGTTAAATAAACTTAAAATTTATTATTTATGTAAATAAAATAGGCCTCAAAATTCATTAGGGTTTAGATAGGGTATAATAACTTATTATATATAATGGAAGACTTGTTATTTTAACACAATAATTTCAGAAGTTTTACATATTCAAATTCAAATAATCTTATAATCTCAAAGTTTTAATTTAATATTTTATATTCTGTACTTAAATCCTGAAATTAGGATCAATTTCATGAATAATCGTATTTAGCACTTGGTATGGTCTTTGATTGCTTTAGGAGATAAGCCTTGGCTTCTGGGGGTCTTCTCTCTCATGAAAGGAAACTTCTTGGGACTGCAATTTCTTGGACCTTGAATGTTCTCAGTCATCAATGGAAACCAGCTTGTGTTCATATTTTCGTCAACGATGACATACTTTATGACTTTGAATGACATTTCATCGTCAGTGAATAAGCCATTAAAGGCGTATTTGGATTTTGGAGTTCTTTTAACCTGCCAAGATTAAGTATGCTTTTGCACCAGTCAAATACAGTTTCCATTTTTTCTCTTCTGCACTATTTCTACTTTGGCAATACTCAGACTCGTCATTAGTATCAAAACGTGGCTGGAACAATCAACTAAATATGGGTAAACATGATAAAATTAGATGGACTAATAGCCGCCGTCTGCCAACACATCCAGAGGCGGCACTCAATCAGAATTGCAATGTAGAATTTTTCAGGAGGGATCCCGGAAATAGAGGAGAGAGCTCAAGAAATATAAATTTAACTTATATAATATCATGTGTATCTAATTTTAAATATCTAATTAAAAATTTAAATAATATTCACATGCTCACATTAAAGGCTCTTATGCCCAAAACATAATGACATTCTTCTTAAATATTTAATTAAATATTAAAAAATAAATTCAGAAGGGTTTTTGAATGTCGCTATGCCTGTCGGCTGTTGAAGTCGCAGTATTCAGAGCAGAAAGTTGTACACGACAAGCAACAATTTGATGAGATCGTACTCAAAATAATTAACTACACCTGACTAATACTAAGAGCATTGATACAGCTATTTGCAGTTGACTGAGTTATCCGGTAGAATATGCAGACATTTTGAATCAAAACTATGTTCGATAATCAAAAGGCATTCAAATCAGACACTGATTATCATTTGTCTATCCAGGACCAGCAGGGTGGAACCGAGCAGAGCCGTTCAGTTCAAACAAACTGAGTCTAAGCAGGAATAGCCCCAGTGCAATTTGAACGTGTCTTTGGATAGTCATTTATCTGACAGCTTTTCATCCCGTCTAATTAACTTTTTTGTTTATATGATATCTTCTTTAACAATTCTTTATCTCTAACGGGTTTTGCGACAAACTCCGAATAACTATTTAGGATTTCTAAAAGCCTAACCGGAGGTCTCAATCAAATATAAAATATATAGATAAATGATAACACAAAACAATTCAAAATCAAATGCCATAGAGTCACCAAATCTGTTTGGCAAGAGCGACATCTACTCAAGGGAAAACTTCAAACAACAAATTGACAAGGACTTAACAATGAAAGAGAAAGAATTTAACTTAGTACACTCTCATATATTTATAATGCATAAAACCAAAAAATTCAATCTAGAGAAACTGTTATCACCACCAATTTAGTTTTCAAATAACCAATCAAACAAGTAATATCTACCACCTAAAAGTAAATTTCAAACCAACTCAACTTTTTCCATTAGATTTTATAATTGTTCCCTGTAATGACATGTGTATTATGTCTTATAATTGTTCCATATGTTGAAACTGACAAGGGGGCAGAAAAACATAAATCCCATTTTTCAAGAATTTTACTGAGAGCAGCAGCAGCAATCTGTAGATCAAATTTATCAACCATAAACCAGAAACCCAAAATACATCAAAACCTCATTTTCTCCGAAAAAAATAACTTGATAGAAAGAAAGGCAGAAACACTCTTTACATAACATTTCTTTTTCCTTATCAAGACATTACAACCTCACTCTGTATCTAATGCCCAACAATTCCCTCAAATACAGTATTACAATGGAAAAACAACCCTTTAATTGGCAGGTTAACACCGTCATGCCATCATTTAGTGTCCATTTGTATACAAGCGACAACATATTCAACCAAAAACTAATTAAGTCAACGATGAGTTTAACAGCCTATGATGGTTGCATTTGATCAGAGTGTTAGAGACTTAAATAAAAAAAAAAAGACTCTCACATATAATAACAATTAAGTGAAATGAGTGGTATATAAGTGTGGGAATGAGACTTTAACACAAGTGAATTAGTATTTTTAAGCCAATTGATTTTGTATAATATGAGTTTTGATCTCCACACTTATAGACATAATATATCTTCGACGTAGTATCAGATTACAAGTTAAATAGCAGGTTTAACAATCTAAAGTATTCTTAGATACAAGTGACAATACACCTAATAAAAAGCTGGTTGAGTCAAACAGCGGGTCTAACAACCCATGGTGATTACACTTGAACGAGGGTATTAGAGACTCAAAAAAAAAAAAGAGTCTCACATCTCATAAAAATTAAATAAAATAAGTGATATATAAGTATGTGAACTAGAGTTTAAGACAAGTTAATTGGTATTTTAAAGTTAATTGGTTTTGTGTAAAATGAGTTTCGATCTTCACACTTGTAAACCCAATATATTTTCGATAAGTGACAGTATACCCAGCAAAAAACCAATTGAGCCAAACGATGGGTCTAACAGTTTATAGTAGTTGTACTTGAGCAGGGGTGTTGGAGATTTAAATAAAAAAAAAAAGTCTCACATCTAATAAAATTAAGTAAAGTGAGTGGTATATAAGTGTGTGGATTAGACTTTAACACAATCCAATTGATTTTGTATAATATGAGTTTCGATCTCCGTATTTATAAGTTCAATATATATTTCTAACAATTTGAAGGTCAGAATACCGTGTAGCCATTAACACCACATGCCAAATTTGAATGCTTCAGGTGGAAATAGTGGTAACCATCGCCTAGTAATGGTAGATCAGAACAAGCTATCTGCCACAGGGTTGGAACCATCCCATCTATTTGCCCATTGATTAGTGCAACGCACTAGTTGGGGGAATGTATTCCCTTACCGAGTCATAATGGCTGCCAGAAGAACTATACCCCCGGTGGAACCCATCATCCTGGTAACTCCTTGTCCGTTCAAACCTACATGAGCCGAATGAGTGACCTGATATGTTCATATCACATGGGAAAGAATAATGCCGATTGAAAACGTGTGGCCCATTGCCAAGAGACTGAAGGACTGTGCTCGCCCTAGCTGCCACCCAGCTCCATGTTCTTCATCAAGCAGTTCATTGATGATATCAATGTGAGGATATTCGTCTGCCAACACACCTTGGTTTGTCTTCCAGATGTACAGGCAGAAAACTCATTAGAGGAGTGCTCCCTGGATCCGGAGGGCACAGGTGTGTGTAAATCGAGATTTTGCATGTCTTTCACCAGGGAAGGAGGATCACGGTGCATCATTCTGTCGCCATCCCTTTGGGAACTCTCGACCCACTGCTGCCCAATCTGTAAGACAACCTGAGAGACAGTGCCAAAAGGAAAGCCTGACTGGACTGGATTTGGCCGCTCCATCCTTTCTGAACTCTGGTGTATATAAATAGGTGCAGATACCAAGACAGGCTGTGATGAGTATGTATGTGATGACTTCATGGCCAAACTCGGAGAACTAGGATGAGTTAAACCAGCTGAACTTGAACTAACAGGGTTTCCCAATTTGGCATTTCTATAGGACCGGGGAATATAACATAACCATGAGTAGCAGGTGAAAGATCAGGACCTAAGCACCCAGCTGCACTAACTGAACAGGCAAGTAGTGGGGAAGTATGAAACATGGAAACAACAGGGGCAGTTGGCCGAGGAACAGGAACAAGAGGGGCACTAGAAGACCTTGACATCATAGGCAGCTGCTGCTCCAGGGGGCTTTCAGTTGGCTTTGGCACTTAAGGCTTCAGGATCTCTTATCTAACCACAGCAGTGGATTGGGATGAAGTATTCAATGCTGCTATTTGATCAGTCTATTGATAGCCATTTGGAGTTGCTTTCATATTTGAAACCAGATCTGCAGTATCAGAGCTCTTCCGATCCGACTTTGATTGGGCAGTGGACTGCGTGTTTCTAGGTGGACTTCTTGAAGAGGATGATACAGCCAACTTTAGCTCTTTCTGTATCCACTGGATCTTTGGTAAAAGCTGTGCCCATGACATCAAGATTCAAGAAGAAAAATTTCCAATATCTGAGTCTACACTAAAAAATTACTTTCAAACAGTTTGTAATAAAGATGTGTTCTCAAAGAACATTTAGTAGTTTGTTTGCGTACGTCCATACTAAGTACTAGGAATAGTTTTTGTTTATTACCTAAACAACCATGATCTGTAAACATGTATTCCAACTGCGTTTCAAAAGATGCAAAATAGTAATTTATATAGACAAAATAGAAGATATGGCCGACAAAAGTTTTGAAAAAAATATTAATAATATTATATAGTTTTACAATTTGCTTATGCTGTAAAAGTCTAACAAATATTTCTTTTGAAAGTAATATAAAATAAGAACTTTTTCCCCACAAAATAAATCAAACGAAAAAAAAATTTCGAAGTCATGGACAGCTAACAAATAGATGAAGTCAATTAAATATTAATTTGTCACTTCCATGCTTCCACCATCTGAGCTACCAAATGCATTAAACTTTGTGTATTAAACATTTTATTAAGATGTTAAGTTTATGCATTTTCAAATCACTTTCCCCTACAAGAAATTATTAATAGAAGTTCTCCTTGGTCGTCAAGGTACTTTATATGTTTATTTAGATTTTGAACCATCTTGTTCAAAAATCAAACTTATTCAAACGTTGGCCAAGTCAAAAACAAAGAAACAGACTTCTGGTTTGTCATCAGTCGGTGCATGAGATTGCCGGCCTATAAATTAGTTCATACAGACCTCTCAATATCTCCACCACAACACCATTAATTCTCTTTCCATCTGATCTCAGCTTCATCCTCGCATACTTAAACTACAATTTGCGAAGAGGGTTTAAGCGAGAAATGGGCTCTGAAGTTACTTTCTCGACCTTTTTCTTCATTTTCACCATTTTGTTTACTTCAAGTGCAATACAACTTGGTGCTGCCATGAGGCCTTTGAACGAGAAACCATTGCTGGAAAAATACTTTACAGGCCTTGCTCTTGCTCAGTCACTTCAAGCAGGTCCTGTGCCACGGATTGGCGGTTCTCCTTGCACGTACATCCCTGGAAACGGCGGTGGTAAATGCCCATCATCAACCGTGACTGGATCAATGAACATTGCTGGCGATGTCGTTCGTGCACCACCTGCCATTCCAAGTAGCGTTAATGATTTTGCTGTGGCCTCCTGAAAGGTTAATTAATTCTGTGAATAAAAAGCAAGATGCATGCAAGCTCTTAAACATGCTTGAATCGAGAAGAGCTAAATTCTTTGATTGAAAATGATAGTGTAATTACATACACAATCTTTTTTTCTTTAATTCCTATACTTGTAAAATACAAATGATATCTTTAGTGATTCTTTCATTTCAAGATAAAATTCATTTCAGGGCCATGATTCATTACCCTTTTGTATTTTTCTTTTTCTCTTTCCTAATTTACAGAGTCTGTCACTACTTTGACAAATAAAGCTGCCCAAAAACTCATGATTCGTGCTTTCGTTTAGGGATATATACGATGGTAATTAAGGAATAATCAAAATTAGCGCTTGCTTTGGGCAGAATCTTGAAAAAAACCGGGTGTGGATATTTCAATCTGAGGACTCAACAGACCGGCAAGCCTGGAAAACTTCATATTCTAATGCTAATTTTTAGACTAGTCAAACATATGACTTTGACCCTAGCTTGTCAAAACTTGCACATTTTGATTTCTTTTAATATATATATATATATATATATATATATATATATATTAGGTTTTTCAACATTATGTTATGTATATATTCATGATAAATTACGTTTTCTGATATAAGACTTAAGCACTTAGTTCAAATCGAGCGAGCTCAAGCTGAATTATTAACTCAACTCAAATGAGTTTAAAATTACTTTAATTTAGATGAGTTTAAGTTTTAAAAATATTCAGCTTATTAAGCTCACAAGCTTAAAAAAAACTTGATTCAAATTGATTAAAATGATATCGTTTTAATCAATATATAAAATAATATTATTTTGGTCTATTTTTAGTATAACTATTCAATTTTCTTTCAACTGAATCAAGTTTGAACTGATTTAAAGAAGTTTATCAAACTCAAGTTTAGGCTCTAGTTCAACATTAAAAATAAAGTCAAACTCAATTTAATTCAAACTTGAGTTTAAATTAAATCGAATCCACTCTAAACGTGATCAACCATTGAAGAAGACTTTGAAAATTGAATTTTAAAATAATATTATTATTCCTACATTTGACTTTCACTAACAACTCGTTTCGCTTCTCATTACGAAGACATACGCAGGTCTTTTACACTTTACGTACCCCTTACTCTTCTTCCTTTTCATTAGTCTACCTCTTCACCAACTTGTGTTTACAATAATTAATAATTAAGATTTCCTTAATTAATTGTTATTCTTAGTTAAAAATTAACTAGGATTCTTATAAACCTATTTGATCAAGTCAACATAGATATTAGTCAAAATGTTAGTCAATTTCTAATATACCAAATTATAACCATCAACATTATTCGCTTGATTCTTTTATCAATTATCAAACTATCTTATATATAAGAATGTTCATTAAAATAAGGCCAAAAGACTTATTCCCACCCAAGATTTAGTTTATTTCCAAACTCTCATCTGTAAAATTTCAAAAACCTAAATATTCATTCTATTTTTAAAATTTGTTTTTCTATTTAAGGGTAAAACCATTATTTAATAATAAAAATTTTAAAAACTAAAATTTTATCTCATTTGTCTCCCTTAATTTAAAAAACTAACAATTTTTTTTATCTGAAATTTGAAAAATTTTATTCTTTTTCCCTAGAGTTTTTTTTTTTTTATAACCACCTTTCGATAACCACTCCGAGAAGGTCATCGGCCAACCTTCCTACCACCTCCCTCCCTAGTGGTTTTCCAATATGAAAACCACCTAAAATTCGATTGAAATGATCGGACGACGCACAGATCCGTGTGACATCATACAGATCTATGCGACATCGTCTCACAGTCTATCTACATATTCAAGGGTGTTTAAAGGGAATAATATATGTTATTCTAAGTTGGTAAGTGATTTTACAGATTCATGAATTGAGAAAAACAATATGAAAACAGCAAAATATTTTCCCAAGGGGCATAACTTTAAGCGATTAGGGAGTTGTTGTAATTTTTATGCAATTGAAGGTGTTTTGTAAGTTTTACACAATGAGAAGAGTTTTGTCATTTTTTACAAGATCAAGAGAGCTAAAATAATTTTTATGAGATTAAATGGTTAAATAAATGCTTTAGATGATTACGGTTAAATGTAATTTGTTTATGCCAGTAGGGGTAAAACTGGACCTTTTTTTACACAAACAAAAGGATTGTTTTATATGACATATTGAATTCATTGCATTGTTTAGTCATCGTCAACGCATCTGACTTTAGACGAAATACTAGTCAGAAAATTATAAAACACAAAGACACATTTACCCTCTCAATGTAAAACTAAAACATCCATAAACCTCCAATACAATACATAATGCAAAATTTCAAATATGACCTCTGCACATCACACATAATAGAGAATCAATAAACCCCCACACTTGTGCCAACACTCTACATATTAAATTTTCAATAAGTCTCACATATGGTAAAATATCAAAATTCCCCGATATAGCACATCAAGAAGGCCTCCAAGTGTTCAAAGGTTAAGCAAAATGACAGATCAAATCATTATAAAAATCACTATGTACGAAATACAATGCTTGCAAGCTTTATTCTTCGAAGCTTGACCAAATCCAGAGAAACTTTATTCTTCTATTCTCCTATGTATTCAATTGTATAACGTAGATGTACAAATATATACTTAATTAAAAGAATAGCAGAAACTTTTGGTTGCATGATTTATCAGTCTTGCACGTCCTGTTTTTTGCCCGATGTCATGTTTCTTACGAATTCAACTGTCTAATGAATATGAATGATGAAACCTGAGTTTCCCGTTTCTGAATTCGAGCCTCTGATGAGAAGTAAATGTTCCTTCATTAGTGATTGGTAGCCACACCATATGTGAGCATGGGAGCCGGATAAGCGCCAGAACGGTGCAAAACAACGCCAGCAACGTTCATTTCCTTGACCGGACAGCCGGCGTTGCCGATGGCAGGAATATAGGTGCATCCGGAGCCCCCAGGAGGAGTGACCGTACCCTTTTGAAGAGACTGCAGTTGTATTTCTTTAATCAACATAACTTCATCATGCAAAACCCTACCAGCTTTGCAAGGTTGGATATGTACAAGAAGAAGAAGAAGAAGAAGAGATGCCAAAATAATGTTGTGAAGGGTGGCCATTGTTAATATTCTTGGGTAATTAATTGAGAAAGTTTTAGTGTGAAGGTTTACATGAAGAAATGAGGACATTTATAGCACTGAAATCTGAATAATGTGGCTACCATTTTCACTTGCTGAAAGATTTTGACTATTGACTATACAAGGTTTATTTTCCAATATAAAATCAAAGAAATTGAACGGGTCGTAACTCTATAAGCACGTTCAATGTGAGGTTTTTGAACTTTTTTCCCAGGTTTCTTTTTCGACCTACTTTACTTTATCTAACCATATATTAATATAAATTAAGCTTAATTAGCTACGAGATTAAGTGTTTGAAAAATTTCTTTTCTGGTTTACATTGGTTATAATTTTGGTTCAATAAAATTAGATAATTGAATAATTCATCATTTATTGATAAATTTATATAATAAAAAAAATAAGTTCAATATACTATCTATATAAATAACGTATGTCTTAAAATTCATTCAACTTTTGATGGGGACGTATTCATATTATATATATTTTGATAATCTCAAAGTTTTAATTTAATATTTTATATGTTATGTTTAAATCCTGAAATTAAGATTTGATTTACTGAATTTTTTCTATTAAGCACTTGGTATGGTGATTGATTACTGAATGAGATGAGTTTTGGCTTGTGGGGGTCTTCTCTCTCATGAGAGGAAACTTCTTGGGACTGCAATTTCTTGGACCTTGAATGTTCTCAGTCATCACTGGAAACCTGATTGTGTGAACATTTTCGCAAATGGTGACATGCTTTTTATGACTTTGAATGAGATTTCATCATCAGTGAATCAACCATTAAAGGCGTATTAGGAGTTCTTATAACCTGCCAAGTTAAAGTATGCCTTTGCACCAGTCAAATACAGTTTTCCATTTTTTCCCCTTTGCACTATTTCCACTTTGGCAATGCTCAGGCTTGTCACTAGTGTCAAAATGTGGCTGGAACAATCAACTAAATATGGGTAAACATGATAAAATAGCCGCCTGTCTGCCAACACATCCAAAGGCGGCAGTCAGTCAGAATTACAATGCAGAATTTTTCAGGAGGGATCCAGGAAATAGAGGAGGGAGCTGAAGAAGTATGAGTCCAACTTATGCGATATGCATTCAATTTTGAATACCCAATTAGATATCAAATCGATTTTCTCATGCTCACATTAAAGGCTTTCATGCTCAAAATATAATTACGTATTATCTAAATACCTAATTAAATTATCCAAATTAGATGTAGACAGTTTTTATTAATGATGTTATGTTTATCAGCTGTTGAAGTTGCAATCTTCAGAACAGAGAGTTGTACACGACAAGCAACAATTTGAGGTTATACCAAATATAACTGCACTTGACTAATACTTGGAGCATTGAGTTATCCACTAGAATAGACAATGACATTCTGAATCAAAACTATGTTGGATAATCAACAGGCATTCAAATCAATCGCAAATTGTCATTTGTTTATCTAGCAATAGATGGGTGGATCCAAACAGAGCCGAATCAAGTCTGACTTTGTGTTCAGTTCAAACAAACCGAGTTTAAAAAGAGGTTTTCCCTCGATAATGTAATTAGATAACTGATGCCAGATTCATTTCCCTGATGACTTTCTATCTTCTCTAATTGGCTTTTCCTCTTATCTGACATTTTCTCGTCCGAGCTAATCATCATTTCTAAAAGTCTAAAGGAGAAGTCTCAATCAAATAAATAAATATGAAGGCAAATCAAAACACAAAAAACAATTCAAAATCAAATGCAAAACTATCTCACTATATATTTTATAAAGCATAAAACAAAAAAATTCAGTCTACAGAAACTGTTTTCACCACCAATACGGTTTTCGAATAACCCATCAAACAAGTAATATCTACCACCTAAAAATAAATTTCAAACCAACTCAACTTTTTCCATTTTATTTTATAATTGTTCCACACTGAAATGGTCAACCTGTCTATTATTGTCTCATATTTGTTGTATATAATGAAATTGAGAGAGAGCAAAATAACATAAATCCTATTTTTCCAGAATTTTACTGAGTAGCAGTAGCGAGCTATAGATCAAATTTATCAACCATTAACCAAAAACCCAAAATACATCCAAGCCTCATTTTCTCAGAAAAAAACTAACTTGATAAAAAGAAAGGCAGAAACACTCTTTACATAACATTTCGTTTTTCTTATGAAGACATTACAACCTCACTCCAAGTCTAATACCCAACAATTCCCTCAAATACATTATTACAACGGAAAAACAACCCTTCAGTTGGAGGGTTAACTCTGTCATACCATCCTTTACTGCCCATTTGAAGGTCGGAATACCGTGTAGCCATTAACACCACATGCCAAATTTGAATACTCCGGGTGGAAATAGGGGTAACCGTCGCCCAGCAATGAGAGATCAGAACCAGCCATCTGCCACACAGTCGGAGCCATTCCATCCATTTGCCCATTTGAATAGTGCACTGCAGTAGTTTGGGGAATGTGTTCCCTTACTGAGTCATAATGGCTACCAGAAGAAATATACCCCCGGTGGAACCCATCATCATGGTAACTCCTTGTCCGTTCAAACCTGAATGAGCCGGATGAGTCACCTGATATGCTCATATCACATGGGAAAGAATAATGCCGATTTAA
This sequence comes from Mangifera indica, assembly GCF_011075055.1. Classification (NCBI taxonomy): domain Eukaryota; kingdom Viridiplantae; phylum Streptophyta; class Magnoliopsida; order Sapindales; family Anacardiaceae; genus Mangifera; species Mangifera indica. Next base: position 20,322,791 of record NC_058139.1, on the reverse strand, counting down.
AACGTGTGGTCCATTGCTAAGAGACTGAAGGACTGTGCTTGCCCTACCTGCCCCAGCTCCATGTTCTTCAGCAAGCAGGTCATTGATGATATCAATGTGAGGAAATTCATCTGCCAACACACCTTGGGTTTGCCTTCCTGATGTAGAGGTAGAAAACTCATTAGAGAAGTGCTCCCTGGATCTAGAGGGCACAGGCTTGTATAAATCAAGGTTTTGCATATCATTGACCAGGGAAGAAGGATCATGGCGCATCATTCTGCTGCTATCCCTCTGGGAACTCTCGACCCACTGCTGCCCATTCTGTAAGACATCCTGGGAGACCATGCCAAAAGGAAAGCCCGACTGGACTGGATTTGGCTCCATCCTTTCCGAGCTCTGGGGTGTATACATAGGTGCAGATACCAAGACAGGCTGTGGTGTGTATGCATGTGATGGCTTCACTGCCAAACTCGGAGAGCTAGGATGTGTTAAACCAGCTGAACTTGAACTAACAGGGTTTCCCAATTTGGCATTTCTGTAGGACTGGGCAATATAACTATGAGTAGCAGGTGAGAGATCAGGACCTAAGCGCCCAGCTGCACTAACTGAACGGGCAAGTAGTGGGGAAGTATGAACCATGGAAACAACAGGGGCAGTTGGCCGAGGACCAGGAACAAGAGGGGCACTAGAAGGCCTTGACATCGCAGGCAGCTGCTGTTCCAGGGATTTTTCAGTTGGCTTTGGCACTGCAGGCTTCAGGATCTCAGATCTAACCACAGCAGTGGATTGGGATGAAGTATTCAATGCTGCTGTTTGATCAGTCTGTTGCTGGCCATTTGGAGTGGCTTTCATATTCGGAACCAGATCTGCAGTAGCAGAGCTCTTTGGATCCGACTTTGATTGGGCAGTGGACTGTGTATTTCTAGTTGGACTTCTTGAAGAGGATGATACAGCTGTTGTCTTAACTTTAGCTCTTTCTGTATCCACTGGATCTTTGATAATCAGTTTCTTTTGTACTGGAACAACTTCTTCCTATTACATGAAAAGTAATTCCCATCATGACAACACTCAACAAAAAGTTCAAAAGATAAATACAAAAATTTTAACATAGCCCTCTGAGAAAAAACTAAAAGCTTTAATGACTAATAAAAGCTGTGCCCAAGACACCAAGATTCAAGAAGAAAATTTTCCAATATTTGAGTAAACACTCAAAAATTACTTTCAAACAGTTTGTAACAAACATGTGTTCGCAAGGAACATTCAGTAGTTTGTTTGCGTACATCCAAACTAAGTACTAGGAATAGTTTTTGTTCATTACCTAAACAACCATGACCTGTAAACGTGTTTCAAAAGATGCAAAATAGTAAACAACTTCGTCAACAAAAGATAGAAGGTTACAAGCATGCATATATTGTGTTAGCACAACTATGACAATTTATTACAAATATACATATTATGCTAGCTCAACAAAAGGATGAATAAAATAGAATGATATGCCCAACAAAATTTTGAAAATAATATTTATAATAATATATGGATAAGACACTAATTTTACAATCAGCTTATGCTGTAAAAGTCAAACAAATACTCCTTTTGAAATTGACATAAAAATAAGAATTTTTTCCCCACAAAATAAATCAAACAAACAAAACAATTTTGAAGTCAAAGAATGCTAACAAATAGATGAAGTAAATCAAAAATTAATTCATCACTTCCATGCTTCCAACATCTGTGCTACTAAATGCATTAAAATTTGCACACTAAACAAATACCTAAGACATAAAAAAGAATTATAGTAAACCACCTTGTTGACCACATGCTGCCCATGCCACTCTGGCTGATCCTGAAAAGATGAAACAACTGTCTCAGACTCAGATTCACCAGCCTTACTGCTTGCAGAGATGTCATTATGCTCCGCTGCATCTGTAGCAGACCTATATGGCTGATCATCTATTTCATTTGCCCAATTACTTCCATCATGTGCCACCTTACCTCGCTGGCTCTTCCCTCTACAAATTCAGACAAGCCAGGTTATATGAATTCTGAATATTCTGTTGCAGTACAAGTATAATTAATGTAATTATTTGTTTACCTGCTAGGTGACTTCTGATTTTGGTAGTTTAAGGAGTTCCCTTTATAGGGCCCATTCATAACAAATGATGGGACAGAATCAGTAGAGCACGTTGATGAACTATCATCCATTAAATTCTTTTTTTCAGCCATACCATTTGGTACAGATGATAGGCCGCAAATTCCACTGCTACTGGCTTCTGTGGGAGGAGTAACTTCAGACGTATCGGTATCCCTGTCTTCTGAATCAGGCTGAAGCACTTCAGCAACACCATCAACTGAATCAGAAACATCTGAAATATCTTCCAGCACATCAGACTTTTCAAGCACAGGCTGAGCTTCTTCTGAAATGGATTCCTTTTTCTCATCACTAGGGTTTTCTTCGTCATGTCTGTCCTGATTACCAGCACTGGGCCTTTCCTCCCTCTTTTTTTCTTTCCCTTTGCGATTGTTTCGTTTCTGCTTGGCCTACAATATACAACAAAAAAGGAAACGGTATCACACTCCAAAAGAAAACCAAGCACCCTATGAGAAAACTGCAAATACTTTTATATTGGCAACTTCATTATTTCATTATATAATTGCAAAAATCAATAATAAAAAAATGCAATATCAAATCAAATATTGTAGCCCAAGAAATGATGCAGCAAAAATAAGTATCTAACAGCTGATATTGCATGCCCACTATTCCTATAAGAGAAATAATACGCACATTGGCAATCATATACCAAAAATTCAGTGACATGGCTAAAAGGTGATTATGTAATGACAAAAAAATATATATAAATGCCAATCTAAGCCCGAGTTTCCCAAATAAATTTTATAAATAGATGATAAGAAATACCACAAAAAGTCAATTCAAAAGGAGATCAAAGGTTTCTAATATTTCTTTGTATAATAAAAACTCAATTATAGCTTCGGTCTTACCAAATGAAGACTAAGATATCATACCTGCTTTTTCTTTGTTTTCTTCTCCTTTTCAGCAGCACCACGTTTAGCCTTCTGCTCACTTTCAGCCAGCCATGCTGCTTCCTCTTCACGAATTAGCTCTTCTTGCCTCTTCAATGCAACAGCTTCCTGATAGGCAACTTCAATTTTATTGCTGCATGCAACCATGAAAATAGTTTAAGCATCCATGTTTACTGAGAACCGGGTAAAATAGGTTAACTTAGCAGCAAATTCCAACAGAAAGAAAACCAATGCAATTTTGCCTGTGAGGTATCAAATAATGAAGAAAAAAATGGAATCTGTAAACAGCATTGGAAAATATAATTAACCTACATGCTAGAAACACCTGCAAACATTAATAGAAAGCTCAAAATTGCCCATGTGATTAAGTTGTGGAGAAGATAAGAAATTTTTGGCCATTAGAAATGTATGATAAACAAATATACTACCTGAATATATGGGCAAGGACAAAAATTTCCACAGTCCTACGCCCCAATTCTGTAAGACGCCTTTCATCCCGCTCAATAGAATCCTTGTTAAAGTCCTCCCCAGAGCTACCATCCTTTATACACAAGAATACATGTTGCTAAGTCATTCAATGAAACATATAGCTAAACATTTACATATTGGACCAAGTTATTGTAACTTAAGAATGTAACTTCCATTTCCGCAAGATTCCACATCAATGTATATACTCAGATCATTGATGAAACCAACATAAAAGCTAATAAACTCCATAGCACATAATACAAAATTATACAAGATGAAACCAACTCAAAGAAGGGCACATCACATCCTAATAATATAGCATAAGCAACATCAATTATTTTCCCTCTACTTTCAGATCCTATCATCATCTTTGTAACAGAGGCATTAGGAATGTAATTTTACAGAAAAAGCCAAGCATAAAATAATAAAAGTGAAAAAAATTGAAGGATGAGAATCAAAATCTTTAAGGTAAGTAACTAAAAACACAGCTGCCATCAGAATTTGTCTGCGCATGTGAAACCTCTCTACCACCACCAAAGCGGCCACCAAAATTTCTCCAGTGCAGGCAAAACTGATCCACCACTGCAAAAGCTGCCACCAATACCCAATACAACCATAACCTAGGTACCCTGTGCCAACTCATCAAATACCCAAAAAACCTACCTACCAAAACCCAGACTTAACCAATTAACTTTTTAAGGGCTAAAAAGATTCAAATTAAATATAACATGTGCATACACAACATCATTGTTTCAGAATTTCAGAAAGGTCCAGAATAATTAATCAGTGCCGTATCAATAAGAAGTCGTTCAATTAGAAATATGCAAAGCACCTCCAAAGAAACTATTAAAAGGAAAGAAAGCAATTGATGCTTCATAGCAACTATTAAAAGATTAATCTGAATCAAACAACTCATGACTTCTTCAGTTCATATTAACCAAGGGCATAACTCTTTATACCAGAGTTACAAAACCCACCTTCATACGATTTTGAGGACCTTTCTCATCTTTTGGTGGCAATGGTTCCAAGGCAGCCCTCTCTAGTAGTAGCACCACATCATCCACCAAAACAAACATATCATTCTCTACATGAATGATGGGAGCTGGAGTTTCCTCAGCATCCAACAACTTTGGTCTCACTTTGTTGCACTTAGACTGCCCTTCAAGAGCCCTCAATCCACTATACAAGGAATCCATAACCAAAGTAGATGTGACTTCCTTTTCTATAAAAAAGTGCTTTACAACTACTTTCAGAATTACATTTGTTTTCTCTCTAGACATATGGCGCCTAGCATTTTGGTCAATTCCCAACCAGAAAGCACAGAAGCTGCAACCATGGCAATACATATATTACTGTCAAACACGCAAAGTTCTTCATTAAAAACACACAAAATTCATGGGAAATGCTCCAAACCATATCTTACAAAAGTAATATACCATCTCAAAGGAATAATCAAACTTGTAAGTCAACCAATATGAATATACAATACCTTGACCACCGAGCTTTGTCCTCTATCAACCTCCCAAGCTTCCCTCGTCTTTCTTCCACAAAACGCCGACATATTTGCTCCACATTTGTCAAATATACCCTAACAAGTTCTCTCCTATACTGACAATCAAGGCATCGAAAAGGGCGATCTGATTTCTCCCTACAAACCCAAAGCAAAACAAACACATTTATGCAGAAACAAATATCAAAAGGAGAATACATATAGAATAAAATAAAAAAAATCCTCAAATAACACAGAGTTGCAAGGTTTACAATTTAAAAAAGAGAAATGACTTAGGAGATTACAAGTTAAAAAGCAAATCATGGCATATTTTAAGACAATTTAATAACATAACACATTTAGCAACAGAATAGGGTTATAGGAAAAAAAAACAATTATTGTGCTGTAACGATACTAAGTACTCATAAGAAAGTAACCATCAAAGTTCACAAAGTAGCATATTAAGTTATTAAGTTATTAACTTGTTCATTCAACAAAATTCATACAAAAGGCTAACAATTTAAAGAATACTCACCTTTATTCATGGAAAATCTTACCCAAGTTTAATTCATTAAAGAACATGATACAAGAACATTTGCACAACAAAAACAAATACCTAAGACTATCCTTGCAAAAATATAAAGGAAATTTTACATGAAATTTACTTCGTCAACTAGATGAAGCATTGAAGATACCTGATGACTTGAACTTGAGCCTTTATAATTAGAGTGTCACCATCTTTAAATCCATCAGACACTTTTGATAGCTCCATGAACTTTTTCCAACCCCAGTCATGCTCTTTCTTCCAAAACCGATGCAAAGTATCTGCAAAATTTCAATTTACTAAATTACAAAACAAGAACCTGGATATGCTAAACAAAAACCCTTTTAAGCAAACCAACCAGAATATTTTGATTTCTTCGGATCTCTATTTACAACAGATATTGTAAACTGAGCAAAATGACTCCAGCCTGTTACACAAAGGCAAGAAAAACCACACAATTATAACCATTAAGATTAAAAAAATATACAGTTCATGCAATTTGAAACCTATTGATGATACCAAACCTGGTAGGAGTTTGTCATGATTCGCAACACAGAGAAACAATGACAGATGATTGCAAACATCACAGCCCTGGGGATAAATTAAAATATACCTGTGACCGACAGCAGAAAGTGTTATTGTTCACAACAAATGTAGCAACTTTTCAATCCATAAGATTGAAGACATGACCTACTTGAGCAGCTAATGGAAATAAATTAACAACTTTTGACTTCTATGAAAAAAATCTTAGCTGAATAGTAAACAAAACTTCCAAATTTACAGATGAAGAACCCATAATTTATAATGAAGAATTATGTACATTGCATAGAAACAAAGATACAATACAATAAGAGTCTCCTTCGACAGAAGTAAAGATTAAAAATTACGAATGAGATGAATTAGAGCTATCTGAAAGTTCAAAAGGCTGATCTTTCACTAGTGTTAAAAATGGGCTAAGCATCTGAAGGACATATATTAACAAACGTGTTTCTGTCACTAAACAGATGTGCAAAGATTTAATCCACACAATTTGATAAGAAAAGCAATGGAGAAACTAAATATAATGAAAAAAAAGAATGAGAAACCTTTCGTACTCAAAACCTCATACCATTTGTAGCCACCAACTTCAAATACACTACTACGGAGTTCGCGTTTGCTAATCTGTGAAAAATTCTCTATCTTCCACGTGTATTTTCCATACAGGTCAGAAGGTTTTGGCCCTACAAAGAAGTAATCTTAGTTAGAGAAGTATAATGGTGTTTAGAAAATGATTTAAACATAACATAAATAGAAAGAATATAATTTAATATTTCTCTTCATGAAGAGAGAATATAAAAAAAGCAAGTACAGCTATCTCGGACAACTTCCAAAATTAGACTACTAGATGGGAAAACTAGCATTTTTGGACTCCATTAGCATTATCTTCAGACTCAACTGCCTATATGCATCCGTACCCATATAGAATATGAAGAATCCTCCACAGGGATAGCATCCAACATATTTTACTCATAAAGTAAGCAAAACCAAGCAACATGAAAGTCTAAACAATTTACCAGCATGGCAAAGAAAAATCTATAACTGTCATAAGCTCAAACAATGTCCAAAATATCTAAGACAAAGCATCATATAATACAAGGCTCACTTATTCATCTATGTATTACATATTACTAGCAAGTTATGTGAAAGATGGTTTCCACCTTAAACATTTCAATATTAAAGAAAAAACAGCAATTTGATCTTAAAGACACTTCAAATTTGCATTATATGACCATTTGCTCACTTAGCAGGTAATAAAGAAAAGAAAATGTAAAGCCTCTACATTTCTCATTCTACTACTTAGTTCACTATTGTTTTGGAAAAACAACTAATTAATTCACCCCAGATGCATAGTTCCTTAATTCATCTAAAAGATTCCAGGAAAAAGAACCAAAATGGGAAGCAAACTGTATGTGTGTTCCCTTCCCTGGGACTTTTTGAGATCAGGTAATACATTATTGAGCATGTAAATAAGTTAGAAAACTAGAGAAGTATAACTAATATACAATATCTAAGAGGTGAGAAAGTCTGTCAATTTGCTCCACAAGGAAATAAAATACAAGGCTCAAAATTGCAAACAAAAGGTTTGGATACTAATAATTTGATGGTTTGCAACTTAAATAAATATCAAGTGAACACATAATTCAAGTGCAAAAAGCAAGAAAGTGTTCAAAAGCATTTAGGCACCCACAAACCACATGCATATAGAATCTCCATCTCCACCCCAGATTGTACCATGACCAATTATAATCATCCATTTATTCAATCAAACAAAATTAGGGTGTAGAGATTATTAGAATTTGAGGAAATGCAATTTTCACCCTCAGGCTCCTTGGCCTGTATAGACATTGTATAATAATAACCCATAAGCTGAAAAACTCATAGAGAACCACGTCTTTTCTGCTTCAGAACTTATAGCTATTGACAACAAGAAAAAATTGTAATGTTACTTAGAACCATGGATCACAAACTCATTCACTATAGGGTGCGAAAACCATACAGCCATCATCATCATCATTGGTGTCCCAATATGGGGGCGAAGTCGATGGAGTTCCATTCTCCACCTGCTCAGACGACCGCCACTCTGCTAGTGCTTCCCCTGACTGGCATCGCTGTCCACTTGATATACCCTCCACAGACATTCCCACTCCAGTTTCCTCACTTGAAATCCCCGCCATTTTCACTCCAGAATTCCTTCCCCCACACTCCTTCGACTCCACTCCCTAAAATACGACATGTCCACATAATAAATAAAAAAAGATTCAACATCAGCTCTTAAGCATCACTTCAAACACTATCAATGCATCAAAACACGAAAAAATAAATAAAAACCACAAATAAGTCCATAAATACACCAAAAACCTTCTCAATTTTAAAGCTAATAGGTTTACAATTCAACAAAAAGTAAAATAATAAAATAAAAAACCATGTGTTCGGCTTCTGATAATTTTCATCGCTATACTGAGATACTATAGTTTTCAATGTCTGTAAAGGATATTAATACCAAGCACGAAAAAAGTCAAAGTAATCAGAAACAAACTTGGACATCAAAATCTCAAAAACCCAGTTAAAGATTAATCAATTAGATTGAAAACTGAATAAACAATCAAACGAACCAATAACATAATAATCAAAACTATCAAGATAAACCCAATTACAATACGTGACAAAAAAAGATAAAGATCGTTGAGAGAAATCCCCAAAAACCCCAATCAAAATCAAACCCTAAAACAGGAAGCGAAAAATCATGGAATTGAAAAAGAACAGACGACATCGTATACAGATCGAACCTGAAACCGAAGAGCAGAGGACCGTTCCCAAATTGGGTTATGACAGCTCTTTGAGATTTTAGAGAGAAAGATAGAGAGGGGTCCAATACAAAGGAGCAGTAAGGAATTAGAAGAGAGAGATGGACCCAAAAAAGGAAAATTATTTGCTCGATTTATTTATTTTAATTTCGGTTTTGTCTTCTTTTATTTTTTATTTTCATCAAATATAGGGGGAATTAAAAAAAAAATATCGGTATGACGAGGAGGAATAAGGGAAGAGAGTGGCCGAGTAGGTTTGGCTTTGTTTCTGTTTCACCTGTAACCCTTTTTTATTTTATTTATTTTTCTATTAATTAATTAAGGGCAAATAAATATAAATAAATAATTAAAAAATAGGAGGTCGGTGACAACTATCAGAGAGCCGAGCAAGAAGGTGGAGGTGGAGGTGGTGGTGGTGGAGGTGGAGGTGGAGGTGGTGGTGGTGGTAGTGGCAGCGGCGGCTCTTAGCCTGCTTATCTTGCATAAGTCATTCTTCTTGAATGGCTTAACACTATGTGGGTTCCACTTTTTTTTTTTAATTTTATTTTACTAATTCTATGATGAAGAACTAGTAGCAGTTAGGGTTTGGGATGATGTGATTTTGAGATTTAATGGGTCGGGCCGGGCTGATTTACATGGGCTTTAAGAGGAAACCATTTAAGTTGAGAAGCCAAGCTCTAAAAATATTGCCAATGAACTAAGAATAAATTGGTGAAAGGGTAGAATCAAATACTCTATTTTTTATTCTTGTCCCTGCAGAAAAAGTCAATCTTTATTCTCTGTTTATGCCCTTTTAAGAGGATAACAAAAATTCATCATCTTTTACCTACAAGAAAATATTTCATCTTTATGCCCGTGAGAAAAAATTTTTTTCCCATACACTTTAAACATAACATAAATATATTAAACAAAAAAATTAACTAAAACTAAAATCAACCCACCATTTTAAATATTACAAATAACATATTTAAACCATCTTAATATAAAAAATAAATAAATAAATTTAAAAATCATAAATAATCTAAAAATATAAAGATGTATTAGTATTTTTAAAAAATTTAATAATATATAGAAGTGGAGATGAGGACGAAGAGAGGGATAAGGTGGGTCAAGAAGGGGACAAAAGTGTCTTTATTCTTGATTATAAGGATATTTATTGCCTTCATTCTGGTTTCTTTTCTTATTTTTATTGAAAAATCTCTTTTTTTTTAGAGTCACATAACGTCAAGATCTTAAATTCATATCAAAATTATCATCTAATTTAATTAAATCTTTGAATAATGTATAATAATATAATTTGATAAATTTGAATACTTAAGTAACGCATCCGTGTATAAAAAGAGAAAAAAAAAAAAGGTAATATTACAATGATGTAACAGTGAATAAATAAAAAACCATATTAATTAATTTATATACACTTGGCAATTGGTATATCCAATTCAACTATATATTATATAAAAATTAGTTTCAGATTCATGTCATAGACATGACCTTTGCTTTGAGAAACCTATGAAATTTGGAAAGTCTATTGTTAATAGAGTAATGTGACATAAATTTAATCTGAAATATTATATTATGTATTTAAACGATATATTATTATATAATTTATTGTTATTTAATTTTTAATTTAAAATTATCTAATTAAATATTCGATTAAATAATTAAATCTGGATATACATAACAAAATAAGGAAATATAAAGGAGGAAGAAAGTAGATTTTTCCTAATTCCATATTAATAATGAGAGACTTTAATATTTTTCCTAATGACGTTATACTAAATATCTTAATTATAATAATTGACATGAATATAAATTTCCTAATTTAACTAATATAATCATCGAACCAAAGAGAGATTAAGACTTATTTGTTGCACATTCCCAAGACATCACCGTAATATATTTATATTCGTTACGAGGACTTAAATAAGAGAAGTGATGTTGAACGTATCGGTATGAAAAGTAAATAACAAATATATGAATAAAATTGATGTAAATAGTTGTTGCATTGGTTGGGGTATTCTTAAAGCTGAAATACTTCTGAATGATCAATATTTTACTATTTTAGGTTTAATATTTTCATTGTGGCTTTTCCTGTCTCCCAATCATCACTACTCAAAAACTTAAGCAAACAAATCGCTAACTTTGTCAATAGTGTCTTGTCCCTCTTGTAGTACCACACTTGACCGCACTCACACCTACCACCAAAGTTGCTAGCTTGGCCTTGAACCCTTCATTTTTCACTAACCTCTCCAATCTCACCAACATCCCCCCAACCACCCCCACATCTGCGTCTAACACCTCAACGATCGTCATGGCCAGGCACAACACTATATTAGACTTATGTTCATATCATGCTTTGTGAAAAGCACATCAAGCAATTCCTCCCTCTTTCACAATTTTACTGCCTCCAACAACAAGCCCTTGCACATTATATCGTCTCCTCCAAAATTTACACTTGTCTGTCCAAAATTGTTTTTCTCTTCTTCACAAACTCTGAACTTGTCGTCACTCCCCTCTAGGTCTACTTCTTTTCCAAAAACAAAAACAAAAATATCTACATTTCTTTGTTAAGTCCAATCTCATTTCCCACTTGATAAAAAACATAAGACACAAAATCAAACAAACAAAAGTTGTCTCTTCTAATCTTATTTCTCTCTAATCTAATCTCAAGAGCACCCGAGATGAACGTTTTCTATTGGAGCATATGGGTATCAACAATCCTTGTTCTCATATGAAATTTCACCAGTTGCTACAGAATACATAAGCCCAAGTTGATTTGCATTACAAAACCAATTGTAGATTTCTCTTCCTTGCCGTCAATGATATAGGTTCTTCTTTGAGTAAATTTTTTTCTATGTAATAATTTTTTGGATCCAGGAATTATTTGCAATTATTCTCAATAGATTCCTAGGCTTTGGTGAGATTTATGCATTTTCAGGAATCTTCCCCTTTTTTTTTTAATTTAACAAATGAAAAAATAAATATTATACCCTCTTCAAGTATTACTCTTCTTGCCCTTTCAATGCAACTGCTCCATGAAAATGGAAGCTGCTAATGGCCATTGAGGCTCAACACACGACCATTAGTTTAGAGTTGGATCGAGCTAAACTGACAATTGAACTCAAACTAATTCAGTTCAAACCCGCCCCTATTTCCAAAATGATAAATATTTGCAGCATAAAAATTCCAAAGGTTCAAATGTTCTCCTTATTATACAAACATAAACTGTTGGACGTCATTGTTAATTTAACCCAAAACAGAAAATTTTGAGAAGATCATTAAAACCTAGAATTGGCAACTACCGCTTTTTCAACCAATCCCAAGACGCCACATAGCTCCGGATACAGACTCTTCCTTATCTCCGCATACACCTCACCACTCCATTTCCTGCTTGCCAATTCCTTCCCCAGGCGCAAGCTAGCCTCGGTCACCTCTTCCATGCTATCATGCGCAGAATCCACAATCCCCATCTTCACCGCTTCTTCTCCCTTGATCTTCGTGGCTCTTAGTAATATATCCCGCCGAACCAAAGCTGAACCGATTTTCGCCCGAAACAGAGCCGCAAAATAATCTGGTAAAGTGAGCCCGATATCCACTTCGCTCATGTACAACACGCCTTTGTCGCCCCTCATCAGCGCGTAGTCGTGGCTAAGGACAAGGGCAAAGCCGGCGCCGGCTGCGTGGCCGTTGACAGCGGCCACGGTGGGCATAGGTAAAGAGATCATAGCTGCTACAATGGGCTTAAAAATCTCGACCATGTGGTGGAGACGTTCTCGGGCGCCGATTCTAGAGCCTGCAGCTTGGGCCCAGGCGAGATCGAAACCGTTGGAAAAGAATTTTCCATGAGAACTGGTGATAAGAACCGATCCAGGAGTAGCTTGGGCTCTGGCTTGGGAGAGAGCGGCGAGTATGGAGTCGATGACGGGTGGACTGAACCGATGCTCGTCTAGATCGGAGGAACCTGTTAAGGTTAAGATGAAAACATCGCCATGTTTTTCTAAGGTGCACATAGTTTCTGGTGCTTACCGATCTATCCTAAGTCTCCGGATCGTTTCCGTCGCGGATATCAAAGAAGATTGACTTGCGGTTTATTTATAATAATAATATTATTATTATTAAATTAAGGGAATTGAGAGGTTTTTTTTTATAAAATTATTTTTATAAAAAATAATAAAATTATGTGTATAAATAAATTGAGATAAATAAAATAATTAAATATATAAAAAAGCCGAATCGATCAACAACACAACTCTTGAAGGTATGACTTACAAAATAATAGGTCGCATAAAGCTAATAGGCCATGTCTGAGGGCTTGAGACACAACTCATAAGCCAATCTAACCCATTAAAAAATTTAAAAAATTAATAATAACTATCAAGAATTAAAGAGAATGAAAAAACATAATATGACAGTTTAGCCACAAAAGCATGTAAGTTGACCTATTAAAGACTTACGGAGGCATATCCTAAGAGATTTTAAGTCTTACTATGTCATGACTGTATGTTATCAGTTCATGACATGAACACATTGGATTATGTCAAATCCAACCCTGCAAATCAGATTGCTGGTTGATTCGAAATGACATATTGTTATAGTAAACTATGAAAAAAATTTAAAAAAAAATAAATGTTGGGCGGCTGGGTGCCATTTTGCACCCCTCTAGCTCCAACGGCTTTGGCCAGTAGCCATTGGTTTTTTTTTTTCTCTTTTTCCCCGTCCCTAAAACATAATTTCTCAATTTGTATCTCTCACACTCTTTCTTAGATTTCTCAATTTTGAACTCTCTCAATCAATTTTTAATTTTTTAAAAAAAAAATTAATTTCCATTTGTTTTACAATTTTGTCAATTATTATGTTCCTTTTAAATATTTCGATAATGAAAAAATTTAATATATTCTAAATAAATAAATTGTTCAAATGATTAAGGTGAGTTCATTTTTATAGGGTCAAATGAGAAGGAAATTGATCAGTGTAAATATTATAAGAACAAGTAAGAGTAAAATTAGATATCTTATTTACATACATCATTATAAAAATGCTTTAGTTTGAAAAATTATAAGTAGATTAGCATATTGCAAAAATTAACATTATACACTTTAGTTTAGACATGTCAAATGTGTTGGGTTTGCCTGAAGCTCGAAAAATAGCTTGATTCGGAAAGCATGGCTTGCATTATAGCACCTGTGTGCAAGCCATAGGCCTAGGCATTAGGTCCACAGATCGACCTAACGCAACTCACTAATATTCACATTATAATTAAAATAATTAATTAATATAAAAAAATTAATTTTTTTATTAAAATTGACGGAGTCAACCCATTTAAAGCTCGGTTCAACCCAATCTTATATACATAGGGTCATGTCGTAGAACTTAAGTATTTTTCTAGTCGGTCTAACCTGAAGGCTCAAGACTATACAAGTCTTAGGCCCAACCGAACCCCCATGCCCGATGGCCACGCTAGAGCAGGCTTGACCCATGACACCTCCACTCTAGTCTTGTTCCTAGATGTTCAAATGCTCATCAAGCAACACACAACAAAATAAAATTTGAGATTAAAATTTGAGTCGGAGAAAATTGTTAGTTTGAGAAAATTATTAGTTTTTAGAGTTTAAAGAGAAAAATAAAATAAAATTTAAGTTTACTTTTAAAACTAACAGATTTAAATGGTTATAGATGGGTAAATGAAATTTTCAAAATTAATGATGAAAAATTTAGAAAAAAATAATATATTTTGACCTTGATATGTCGGTAGAGAGGATTTGAATCTATACTCTTTTATATATCGAATCTTCTCTTTTCCTTTTCATTATTCTTATTTCTCTCTATTCTAATCTCAAGAGCACCCGAGATGAACGTTTTCTATTGGAGCATATGAGTATCAACAATCCTTGTTCTCATATGAAATTTTACTAGTTGCTACAGAATTCATAAGCCCAAGTTGATTTGCATCACTAAACCAATTGTTGATTTCTCTTCCTTGCCGTCGATGATACAGGTTCTTATTTGCCTAAATTTTTTTCTATGTAATAATTTTTTGGATCCAGGAATTATTTGCAATTATTCTCAATAGATTCCTAGGCTTTGGTGAGATTTATGCATTTTCAGGAATCTTTCCCTTTTTTTTTAATTTAACAAATGAAAAAATAAATATTATACCCTTTTACTGTTTTTCATAAATAGTGTTAAATTTAGAGTTAAAAAAGGAAATTTTGCATTCAACCGCCATGAAAAATTTGCATTCATAAATACCCTTTTACTGTTTTTCATAAATAGTAACTAACCCTATATAAGTTCTTGGTTCCGATTCTTATTTTCAAAAACCGATGGGTTCTGGTCACTCAAATTTTCACAGGGCATCCAGATCCTCTTCAAGTATTACTCTTCTTGCCCTTTCAATGCAACTGCTCCATGAAAATGGAAGCTGCTAATTGCAATTGAGGCTCAACACCAACCATTAGTTTAGAGTTGGATCGAGATAAATTGACAATCGAACTCAACCTAATTCAGTTCAAACCCGCTCCTATTTGCAGCATAAAAATTCCAAAGGTTCAAATGTTCTCCTTGTTATACAAACATAAACTGTTGGACGTCATTATTAATTTAACCCAAAACAGAAAATTTTGAGAAGATCATTCATTAAAGCCTAGAATTGGCAATTACCGCTTTTTCAACCAATCCCAAGACGCCACATAGCTCCGGATACAGACTCTTCCTTATCTCCGCATACACCTCACCACTCCATTTCCTGCTTGCCAATTGCTTGCCCAGGCGCAAGCTAGCCTCAGTCACCTCTTCCATGCTATCATGCGCAGAATCCACAATCCCCATCTTCACCGCTTCTTCTCCCTTGATCTTCGTGGCTCTTAGTAATATTTCTTCTCCTTTTCAGCAGCACCACGTTTAGCCTTCTGCTCACTTTCAGCCAGCCATGCTGCTTCCTCTTCACGAATTAGCTCTTCTTGCCTCTTCAATGCAACAGCTTCCTGATAGGCAACTTCAATTTTATTGCTGTATGCAACCATGAAATAGTTTAAGCATCCATGTTTACTGAGAAGCCGGTAAAATAGGTTAACTTAGCAGCGAATTCCAACAGAAAGAAAACCAACACAATTTTGCATGTGAGGTATCAAATAATGAGGAAAAAAAATGGAATCTGTAAACAGCATTGGAAAATATAATTAACCTACATGCTAGAAACACCTGCAAACATTAATAGAAAGCTCAAAATTGCCCATGTGATTAAGTTGTGGAGAAGATAAGAAATTTTTGGCCATTAGAAATGTGTGATAAACAAATATACTACCTGAATATATGGGCAAGGACAAAAATTTCCACAGTCCTACGCCCCAATTCTGTAAGACGCCTTTCATCCCGCTCAACGGAATCCTTGTTAAAGTCCTCCCCAGAGCTACCATCCTTTATACACAAGAATACATGTTGCTAAGTCATTCAATGAAACATATAGCTAAACATTTATATATCGGACCAAGTTATTGTAACTTAAGAATGTAACTTCCATTCCCACAAGATTCCACATCAATGTATATACTCAGATCATTGATGAAACCAACATAAAAGCTAATAAACTCCATAGCACATAATACAAAATTATACAAGATGAAACCAACTCAAAGAAGGGCACATCACATCCTAATAATATAGCATAAGCAACATCAATTATTTTCCCTCTACTTTCAGATCCTATCATCATCTTTGTAACAGAGGCATTAGCAATGTAATTTTACAGAAAAAGCCATGCATAAAATAATAAAAGTGAAAAAAATTGAAGGATGAGAATCAAAATCTTTAAGGTAAGTAACTAAAAACACAGGTGCCATCAGAATTTGTCTGCGCATGCGAAACCTCTCTACCACCACCAAAGCCGCCACCAAAATTTCTCCAGTGCAAGCAAAACTGATCCACCACTGCAAAAGCTGCCACCAATACCCAATACAACCATAACCTAGGTACCCTGTGCCAACTCATCAAATACCCAAAAAACCTACCTACCAAAACCCAGACTTAACCAATTAACTTTTTAAGGGCTAAAAAGATTCAAATTAAATATAACATGTGCATACACAACATCATTGTTTCAGAATTTCAGAAAGGTCCAGAATAATTAATCAGTACCGTATCGATAAGAAGTCATTCAATTAGAAATATGCAAAGCACCTCCAAAGAAACTATTAAAAGGAAAGAAAGCAATTGATGCTTCATAGCAACTATTAAAAGATTAATCTAAATCAAACAACTCATGACTTCTTCAGTTCATATTAACCAAGGGCATAACTCTTTATACCAGAGTTACAAAACCCACCTTCATACGATTTTGAGGACCTTTCTCATCTTTTGGTGGCAATGGTTCCAAGGCAGCCCTCTCTAGTAGTAGCACCACATCATCCACCAAAACAAACATATCATTCTCTACATGAATGATGGGAGCTGGAGTTTCCTCAGCATCCAACAACTTTGGTCTCACTTTGTTGCACTTAGACTGCCCTTCAAGAGCCCTCAATCCACTATACAAGGAATCCATTACCAAAGTAGATGTGACTTCCTTTTCTATAAAAAAGTTCTTTACAACTACTTTCAGAATTACATCTGTTTTCTCTCTAGACATACGGCGCCTAGCATTTTGGTCAATTCCCCACCAGAAAGCACAGAAGCTGCAACCATGGCAATACATATATTACTATCAAACACGCAAAGTTCTTCATTAAAAACACATAAAATTCATGGGAAATGCTCCAAACCATATCTTACAAAAGTAATATACCATCTCAAAGGAATAATCAAACTTGTAAGTCAACCAATATGAATAGTACCTTGACCACCGAGCTTTGTCCTCTATCAACCTCCCAAGCTTCCCTCTTCTTTCCTCCACAAAACGCCGACATATTTGCTCCACATTTGTCAAATATACCCTAACAAGTTCTCTCCTATACTGACAATCAAGGCATCGAAAAGGGCGATCTGATTTCTCCCTACAAACCCAAAGCAAAACAAACACATTTATGCAGAAACAAATATCAAAAGGAAAATACATATAGAATAAAATAAAAAAAATCCTCAAATAACACAGAGTTGCAAGGTTTACAATTTAAAAAAGAGAAATGACTTAGGAGATTACAAGTTAAAAAGCAAATCATGGCATATTTTATGACAATTTAATAACATAACACATTTAGCAACAGAATAGGGTTATAGGAAAAAAAAAAACAATTATTGTGCCGTAATGGTACTAAGTACTCATAAGAAAGTAACCATCAAAGTTCACAAGTAGCATATTAAGTTATTAAGTTATTAACTTGTTCATTCAACAAAATTCATACAAAAGGCTAACAATTTAAAGAATACTCACCTTTATTCATGGAAAATCTTACCCAAGTTTAATTCATTAAAGAACATGATACAAGAACATTTGCACAACAAAAACAAATACCTAAGACTATCCTTGCAAAAATATAAAGGAAATTTTACATGAAATTTACTTTGTCAACTAGATGAAGCATTGAAGATACCTGATGACTTGAACTTGAGCCTTTATAATTAGAGTGTCACCATCTTTAAATCCATCAGACACTTTTGATAGCTCCATGAACTTTTTCCAACCCCAGTCATGCTCTTTCTTCCAAAACCGATGCAAAGTATCTGCAAAATTTCAATTTACTAAATTACAAAACAAGAACCTGGATATGCTAAACAAAAACCCTTTTAAGCAAACCAACCAGAATATTTTGATTTCTTCGGATCTCTATTTACAACAGCTATTGTAAACTGAGCAAAATGACTCCAGCCTGTTACACAAAGGCAAGAAAAACCACACAATTATAACCATTATGATTAAAAAAATATATAGTTCATGCAATTTGAAACCTATTGATGATACCAAACCTGGTAGGAGTTTGTCATGATTTGCAACACAGAGAAACAATGACAGATGATTGCAAACATCACAGCCCTGGGGATAAATTAAAATGTACCTGTGACCGACAGCAGAAAGTGTTATCGTTCGCAACAAATGTAGCAACTTTTCAATCCATAAGATTGAAGACATGACCTACTAGAGCAGCTAATGGAAATAAATTAACAACTTTTGACTTCTATGAAAAAAATCTTAGCTGAATAGTAAACAAAACTTCCAAATTTACAGATGAAGAACCCATAATTTATAATGAAGAATTATGTACATTGCATAGAAACAAAGATACAATACAATAAGAGTCTCCTTCGACAGAAGTAAAGATTAAAAATTACAAATGAGATGAATTAGAGCTATCTGAAAGTTCAAAAGGCTGATCTTTCACTAGTGTTAAAAATGGGCTAAGCATCTGAAGGACATATATGAACAAACGTGTTTCTGTCACTAAACAGATGTGCAAAGATTTAATCCACACAATTTGATAAGAAAAGCAATGGAGAAACTAAATATAATGAAAAAAAAGAATGAGAAACCTTTCATACTCAAAACCTCATACCATTTGTAGCCACCAACTTCAAATGCACTACTACGGAGTTCTCGTTTGCTAATCTGTGAAAAATTCTCTATCTTCCACGTGTATTTTCCGTATAGGTCAGAAGGTTTTGGCCCTACAAAGAAGTAATCTTAGTTAGAGAAGTATAATGGTGTTTAGAAAATGATTTAAACATAACATAAATAGAAAGAATATAATTTAATATTTCTCTTCATGAAGAGAAAATATAAAAAAAGCAAGTACAGCTATCTCCGTCAACTTCCAAAATTAGACTACTAGATGGGAAAACTAGCTTTTTTGGACTCCATTTGCATCATCTTCAGACTCAACTGCCTATATGCATCCGTACCCATATAGAATATGAAGAATCCTCCACAGGGATAGCATCCAACATATTTTACTCATAAAGTAAGCAAAACCAAGCAACATGAAAGTCAAAACAATTTACCAGCATGGCAAAGAAAAATCTATAACTGTCATAAGCTCAAACAATGTCTAAAATATCTAACAGAAAGCATCGTATAATACAAGGCTCACTTATTCATCTATGTATTACATATTACTAGCAAGTTATGTGAAAGATGGTTTCCACCTTAAACATTTCAATATTAAAGAAAAAACAGCAATTTGATCTTAAAGACACTTCAAATTTGCATTATACGACCATTTGCTCACTTAGCAGGTAATAAAGAAAAGAAAATGTAAAGCCTCTACATTTCTCATTCTACTACTTAGTTCACTATTGTTTTGGAAAAACAACTAATTAATTCACCCCAGATGCATAGTTCCTTAATTCATCTAAAAGATTCCAGGAAAAAGAACCAAAATGGGAAGCAAACTGTCTGTGTGTTCCCTTCCCTGGGACTTTTTGAGATCAGGTAATACATTTTTGGGCATGTAAATAAGTTAGAAAACTAGAGAAGTATAACTAATATACAATATCTAAGAGGTCAGAAAATCTGTCAATTTGCTCCACAAGGAAATAAAATACAAGGCTCAAAATTGCAAACAAAACGTTTGGATACTAATAATTTGATGGTTTTGCAACTTCAATAAATATCAAGTGAACACATAATTCAAGTGCAAAAAGCATGAAAGCATTCAAAAGCATTTAGGCACCCACAAACCACGTGCTTATAGAATCTCCATCTCCACCCCAGATTGTACCATGACCAATTATAATCATCCATTTATTCAATCAAACAAAATTAGGGTGTAGAGATTATTAGAATTTGAGGAAATGCAATTTTCACCCTCAGGCTCCTTGGCCTGTATAGACTTGTATAATAATAACCCATAAGCTGAAAAACTCATAGAGAACCACGTCTTTTCTGCTTCAGAACTTATAGCAATTGACAACAAGAAAAAATTGTAATGTTACTTAGAACCATGGATCACAAACTCATTCACTATAGGGTGCAAAAACCATACAGCCATCATCGTCATCATTTGTGTCCCAATATGGGGGCGAAGTCAATGGAGTTCCATTCTCCACCTGCTCAGACGACCGCCACTCTGCTAGTGCTTGCCCTGACTGGCATCGCTGTCCACTTGATATACCCTCCACAGACCTTCCCACTCCAGTTTCCTCACTTGAAATCCCCGCCATTTTCACTCCAGAATTCCTTCCCCCACACTCCTTCGACTCCACTCCCTAAAATACAACATGGCCACATAATAAATAAAAAAAGAGGCAACATCAGCTCTTAAACATCACTTCCAACACTATCAATGCATCAAAATATGAAAAAATAAATAAAAACCACAAATAAGTCCATAAATACACCAAAAACCTTCTCAATTTTAAAGCTAGTAGGTTTACAATTCAACAAAAAGTAAAATAATAAAATAGAAAACCATCTGTTCGGCTTCTGATAATTTTCATCGCTATACTGAGATATTATAGTTTTCAATGTCTGTAAAGGATATTAATACCAAGCACGAAAAAAAATCAAAGTAATCAGAAACAAACTTGGACATCAAAATCTCAAAAACCCAGTTAAAGATTAATCAATTAGATTGAAAACTGAATAAACAATCAAACGAACCAATAACATAATAATCAAAACTATCAAGATAAACCCAATTACAATACGTGACAAAAAAAGATAAAGATCGTGGAGAGAAATCCCCAAAAACCCCAATCAAAATCAAACCCTAAAACAGGAAGCGAAAAATCATGGAATTGAAAAAGAACAGACGACATCGTATATAGATCGAACCTGAAACCGAAGAGCAGAGGACCGTTCCTAAATTGGGTTATGACAGCTCTTTGAGATTTTACAGAGAAAGATAGAGAGGGGTCCAATACAAAGGAGCAGTAAGGAATTAGAAAAGAGAGATAGACCCAAAAAAGGAAAATTATTTGCTAGATTTATTTATTTTAATTTCGGTTTTGTCTTTTTTTTTTTTTTCAATCAAATATTGGGGAAATTAAAAAAAAAAATGGGTATGACGAGGAGGAGCAAGGGAAGAGAGTGGGGCCGAGTAGGTTTGGCTTTGTTTCTGTTTCACCTGTAACCCTTTTTTATTTTATTTATTTTTCTATTAATTAATTAATTAATTAAGGGCAAATAAATATAAATAAATAATTAAAAAATAGGAGGTCGGTGACAACTATCGGAGAGCCGAGCAAGGAGGTGGAGGTGGTGGTAGTGGCAGCGGCGGCTCTTAGCCTGCTTACCTTATATGAGTTCTTCCTCTTGAATGGCTTTACACGATGTGGGTTCCACTTTTTTTTTTTTAAATTTTATTTTACTAATTCTATGATGAAGAACTAGTGGCAGTTGGGGTTTGGGATGATGAGATTTTGAGATTTAATGGATCGGGCCGGGTTGATTTACATGGGCTTTAAGAGGAAACCATTTAAGTGGAGAGTACGAACTCTAAAGATAATAACAAAAAGGCGTAAGATCAAATACTCTATTTTTTATTCTTGTCCCTGCAGAGAATGCCAATCTCTATTCTTTGCTTATCTCCTTTTATGAGGTTAACAAAAATTCATCATTTTTACCCATAAGAAAATATTTCATCTTTATATCCGTAAGAAAAAATTTTCTTCTCGTACACTTTAAACACAACATAAACATATTAAATAATAAAATTAACTAAAATTAAAATCAACCCACTATTTCAAATGTTACAAATAACATATTTAAACCACCTTAATATAAAAAAACATAAATAAATTTAAAAACCATAAATAATATAAAAATATAAGGATTATTAGTATTTTAAAAAATATAATAATATATAGAAATAGAGATGAGTACGAGGAGGGGGACAAGGTGGGTCGAGGAGGGGACATAAGTGTCTTTGTCCCTGATTATTGGGATATTTATCGTTTTCATTCTCATTTTTTTTCTCATTTTTATTGAAAAATCTCCTTCTTTTTAGAATTATATAAAGTCAAGATCCAAAATTTATATCAAAATTGTCATCTCGTTTAATTAAATCTTTGAATGATGTATAATCAAATAATTTGATAAATTTGAATATCTAAGTAGCGCATCGGTGTATAGAAAGAGAAAAAAAAAAAAAAGAGAAAGATAATATTGCAATTATATAACAACGGATAAAAAAACCATATTGATTAATTTATATACATTTGGTAATTGGTATATCCAGTTCACCTATATATTATACAAAAATCAGTTTCAGATTCATGTCATAGACATGACCTTTGCTTTGAGAAACCTATGAAATTTGGAAAGTCTATTGTTAATAGAGTAATGTGGCACAAATTTAGTCTAGAATATTAAATTAGGTTTTTAAACAATGTATTATTATATAATTTATTGTTATTTAATTTTTAATTTAAAATCATCTAATTAAATACCTAATTAAATAATCAAATATGGATATACATAACAAAATAAGGAAATACAAAGAAGGAAGAAAGTAGATTTTTTTTGTAATTTTTATTAATTTTGTAAGAATTTATTTAATGATATGAATTTTACTTTTCCTGAAAGTTCTAATTCCCTAATATTATATTTCTTTAGGAATCCTAATTCTATATTAATAATTAGAGACTTTAATATTTTTCCTAATAACGTTATACTAAATAACTTAATTATAATTATTGACATAAATATAAATTTCTTAATATTATTTTCTTAATCTAACTAATATAATCATCGAACCAAAGAGAGATTAAGACTTCTTTGTTGCACATTTCCAAGACGTCATCGTAATATATTTATATTCATTATGAGGACTTAACTAAAAGAAGAGACGTTGAACATATCGGTATGAAAATGAATAATAAATATATTAATAAAGTTGTTGTAAAAAGTTGTTACATTTTTCACTAACCTCTCCAATCTCACCAGCATCCCCCCAACCACCCCCACATCTGCGTCTAACACCTCAGCGATCGTCATGGCAAGACACAACACTATATTAGACTTATGTTCATATCATGCTTTGTGAAAAGCACATCAAGCAATTCCTCCCTCTTTCACAATTTTACTGCCTCCAACAACAAGCCCTTGCACATTATATCGTCTCCTCCAAAATCTACACTTGTCTGTCCAAAATTGTTTTTCTCTTCTTCACAAACTCTGAACTTGTCGTCACTCCCCTCTAGGTCTACTTCTTTTCCAAAAACAAAAACAAAAATATCTACATTTCTTTGTTAAGTCCAATCTCATTTCCCACTTGATAAAAAACATAAGACACAAAATCAAACAAACAAAAGTTGTCTCTTCTAATCTTATTTCTCTCTAATCTAATCTCAAGAGCACCCGAGATGAACGTTTTCTATTGGAGCATATGGGTATCAACAATCCTTGTTCTCATATGAAATTTTACCAGTTGCTACAGAATACATAAGCCCAAGTTGATTTGCATTACAAAACCAATTGTTGATTTCTCTTCCTTGCCGTCAATGATATAGGTTCTTCTTTGAGTAAATTTTTTTCTATGTAATAATTTTTTGGATCCAGGAATTATTTGCAATTATTCTCAATAGATTCCTAGGCTTTGGTGAGATTTATGCATTTTCAGGAATCTTTCCCTTTTTTTTTTTAATTTAACAAATGAAAAAACAAATATTATACCCTTTTAGTGTTTTTCAAAAATAGTGTTAAATTTAGAGTTAAAAAAGAAAATTTTGCATTCAAACGCCATGAAAAATTTGCATTCATAAATACCCTTTTACTGTTTTTCATAAATAGTAACTAACCCTGTAAGTTCTAGGTTCCGATTCTTATTTTTAAAAACCGATGGGTTCTGGTTACTCAAATTTTCACAGGGCATCCAGACCCTCTTCAAGTATTACTCTTCTTGCCCTTTCAATGCAACTGCTCCATGAAAATGGAAGCTGCTAATGGCCATTGAGGCTCAACACACGACCATTAGTTTAGAGTTGGATCGAGCTAAACTGACAATTGAACTCAAACTAATTCAGTTCAAACCCGCCCCTATTTCCAAAATGATAAATATTTGCAGCATAAAAATTCCAAAGGTTCAAATGTTCTCCTTATTATACAAACATAAACTGTTGGACGTCATTGTTAATTTAACCCAAAACAGAAAATTTTGAGAAGATCATTAAAACCTAGAATTGGCAACTACCGCTTTTTCAACCAATCCCAAGACGCCACATAGCTCCGGATACAGACTCTTCCTTATCTCCGCATACACCTCACCACTCCATTTCCTGCTTGCCAATTCCTTCCCCAGGCGCAAGCTAGCCTCGGTCACCTCTTCCATGCTATCATGCGCAGAATCCACAATCCCCATCTTCACCGCTTCTTCTCCCTTGATCTTCGTGGCTCTTAGTAATATATCCCGCCGAACCAAAGCTGAACCGATTTTCGCCCGAAACAGAGCCGCAAAATAATCTGGTAAAGTGAGCCCGATATCCACTTCGCTCATGTACAACACGCCTTTGTCGCCCCTCATCAGCGCGTAGTCGTGGCTAAGGACAAGGGCAAAGCCGGCGCCGGCTGCGTGGCCGTTGACAGCGGCCACGGTGGGCATAGGTAAAGAGATCATAGCTGCTACAATGGGCTTAAAAATCTCGACCATGTGGTGGAGACGTTCTCGGGCGCCGATTCTAGAGCCTGCAGCTTGGGCCCAGGCGAGATCGAAACCGTTGGAAAAGAATTTTCCATGAGAACTGGTGATAAGAACCGATCCAGGAGTAGCTTGGGCTCTGGCTTGGGAGAGAGCGGCGAGTATGGAGTCGATGACGGGTGGACTGAACCGATGCTCGTCTAGATCGGAGGAACCTGTTAAGGTTAAGATGAAAACATCGCCATGTTTTTCTAAGGTGCACATAGTTTCTGGTGCTTACCGATCTATCCTAAGTCTCCGGATCGTTTCCGTCGCGGATATCAAAGAAGATTGACTTGCGGTTTATTTATAATAATAATATTATTATTATTAAATTAAGGGAATTGAGAGGTTTTTTTTTATAAAATTATTTTTATAAAAAATAATAAAATTATGTGTATAAATAAATTGAGATAAATAAAATAATTAAATATATAAAAAAGCCGAATCGATCAACAACACAACTCTTGAAGGTATGACTTACAAAATAATAGGTCGCATAAAGCTAATAGGCCATGTCTGAGGGCTTGAGACACAACTCATAAGCCAATCTAACCCATTAAAAAATTTAAAAAATTAATAATAACTATCAAGAATTAAAGAGAATGAAAAAACATAATATGACAGTTTAGCCACAAAAGCATGTAAGTTGACCTATTAAAGACTTACGGAGGCATATCCTAAGAGATTTTAAGTCTTACTATGTCATGACTGTATGTTATCAGTTCATGACATGAACACATTGGATTATGTCAAATCCAACCCTGCAAATCAGATTGCTGGTTGATTCGAAATGACATATTGTTATAGTAAACTATGAAAAAAATTTAAAAAAAAATAAATGTTGGGCGGCTGGGTGCCATTTTGCACCCCTCTAGCTCCAACGGCTTTGGCCAGTAGCCATTGGTTTTTTTTTTTCTCTTTTTCCCCGTCCCTAAAACATAATTTCTCAATTTGTATCTCTCACACTCTTTCTTAGATTTCTCAATTTTGAACTCTCTCAATCAATTTTTAATTTTTTAAAAAAAAAATTAATTTCCATTTGTTTTACAATTTTGTCAATTATTATGTTCCTTTTAAATATTTCGATAATGAAAAAATTTAATATATTCTAAATAAATAAATTGTTCAAATGATTAAGGTGAGTTCATTTTTATAGGGTCAAATGAGAAGGAAATTGATCAGTGTAAATATTATAAGAACAAGTAAGAGTAAAATTAGATATCTTATTTACATACATCATTATAAAAATGCTTTAGTTTGAAAAATTATAAGTAGATTAGCATATTGCAAAAATTAACATTATACACTTTAGTTTAGACATGTCAAATGTGTTGGGTTTGCCTGAAGCTCGAAAAATAGCTTGATTCGGAAAGCATGGCTTGCATTATAGCACCTGTGTGCAAGCCATAGGCCTAGGCATTAGGTCCACAGATCGACCTAACGCAACTCACTAATATTCACATTATAATTAAAATAATTAATTAATATAAAAAAATTAATTTTTTTATTAAAATTGACGGAGTCAACCCATTTAAAGCTCGGTTCAACCCAATCTTATATACATAGGGTCATGTCGTAGAACTTAAGTATTTTTCTAGTCGGTCTAACCTGAAGGCTCAAGACTATACAAGTCTTAGGCCCAACCGAACCCCCATGCCCGATGGCCACGCTAGAGCAGGCTTGACCCATGACACCTCCACTCTAGTCTTGTTCCTAGATGTTCAAATGCTCATCAAGCAACACACAACAAAATAAAATTTGAGATTAAAATTTGAGTCGGAGAAAATTGTTAGTTTGAGAAAATTATTAGTTTTTAGAGTTTAAAGAGAAAAATAAAATAAAATTTAAGTTTACTTTTAAAACTAACAGATTTAAATGGTTATAGATGGGTAAATGAAATTTTCAAAATTAATGATGAAAAATTTAGAAAAAAATAATATATTTTGACCTTGATATGTCGGTAGAGAGGATTTGAATCTATACTCTTTTATATATCGAATCTTCTCTTTTCCTTTTCATTATTCTTATTTCTCTCTATTCTAATCTCAAGAGCACCCGAGATGAACGTTTTCTATTGGAGCATATGAGTATCAACAATCCTTGTTCTCATATGAAATTTTACTAGTTGCTACAGAATTCATAAGCCCAAGTTGATTTGCATCACTAAACCAATTGTTGATTTCTCTTCCTTGCCGTCGATGATACAGGTTCTTATTTGCCTAAATTTTTTTCTATGTAATAATTTTTTGGATCCAGGAATTATTTGCAATTATTCTCAATAGATTCCTAGGCTTTGGTGAGATTTATGCATTTTCAGGAATCTTTCCCTTTTTTTTTAATTTAACAAATGAAAAAATAAATATTATACCCTTTTACTGTTTTTCATAAATAGTGTTAAATTTAGAGTTAAAAAAGGAAATTTTGCATTCAACCGCCATGAAAAATTTGCATTCATAAATACCCTTTTACTGTTTTTCATAAATAGTAACTAACCCTATATAAGTTCTTGGTTCCGATTCTTATTTTCAAAAACCGATGGGTTCTGGTCACTCAAATTTTCACAGGGCATCCAGATCCTCTTCAAGTATTACTCTTCTTGCCCTTTCAATGCAACTGCTCCATGAAAATGGAAGCTGCTAATTGCAATTGAGGCTCAACACCAACCATTAGTTTAGAGTTGGATCGAGATAAATTGACAATCGAACTCAACCTAATTCAGTTCAAACCCGCTCCTATTTGCAGCATAAAAATTCCAAAGGTTCAAATGTTCTCCTTGTTATACAAACATAAACTGTTGGACGTCATTATTAATTTAACCCAAAACAGAAAATTTTGAGAAGATCATTCATTAAAGCCTAGAATTGGCAATTACCGCTTTTTCAACCAATCCCAAGACGCCACATAGCTCCGGATACAGACTCTTCCTTATCTCCGCATACACCTCACCACTCCATTTCCTGCTTGCCAATTGCTTGCCCAGGCGCAAGCTAGCCTCAGTCACCTCTTCCATGCTATCATGCGCAGAATCCACAATCCCCATCTTCACCGCTTCTTCTCCCTTGATCTTCGTGGCTCTTAGTAATATTTCTTCTCCTTTTCAGCAGCACCACGTTTAGCCTTCTGCTCACTTTCAGCCAGCCATGCTGCTTCCTCTTCACGAATTAGCTCTTCTTGCCTCTTCAATGCAACAGCTTCCTGATAGGCAACTTCAATTTTATTGCTGTATGCAACCATGAAATAGTTTAAGCATCCATGTTTACTGAGAAGCCGGTAAAATAGGTTAACTTAGCAGCGAATTCCAACAGAAAGAAAACCAACACAATTTTGCATGTGAGGTATCAAATAATGAGGAAAAAAAATGGAATCTGTAAACAGCATTGGAAAATATAATTAACCTACATGCTAGAAACACCTGCAAACATTAATAGAAAGCTCAAAATTGCCCATGTGATTAAGTTGTGGAGAAGATAAGAAATTTTTGGCCATTAGAAATGTGTGATAAACAAATATACTACCTGAATATATGGGCAAGGACAAAAATTTCCACAGTCCTACGCCCCAATTCTGTAAGACGCCTTTCATCCCGCTCAACGGAATCCTTGTTAAAGTCCTCCCCAGAGCTACCATCCTTTATACACAAGAATACATGTTGCTAAGTCATTCAATGAAACATATAGCTAAACATTTATATATCGGACCAAGTTATTGTAACTTAAGAATGTAACTTCCATTCCCACAAGATTCCACATCAATGTATATACTCAGATCATTGATGAAACCAACATAAAAGCTAATAAACTCCATAGCACATAATACAAAATTATACAAGATGAAACCAACTCAAAGAAGGGCACATCACATCCTAATAATATAGCATAAGCAACATCAATTATTTTCCCTCTACTTTCAGATCCTATCATCATCTTTGTAACAGAGGCATTAGCAATGTAATTTTACAGAAAAAGCCATGCATAAAATAATAAAAGTGAAAAAAATTGAAGGATGAGAATCAAAATCTTTAAGGTAAGTAACTAAAAACACAGGTGCCATCAGAATTTGTCTGCGCATGCGAAACCTCTCTACCACCACCAAAGCCGCCACCAAAATTTCTCCAGTGCAAGCAAAACTGATCCACCACTGCAAAAGCTGCCACCAATACCCAATACAACCATAACCTAGGTACCCTGTGCCAACTCATCAAATACCCAAAAAACCTACCTACCAAAACCCAGACTTAACCAATTAACTTTTTAAGGGCTAAAAAGATTCAAATTAAATATAACATGTGCATACACAACATCATTGTTTCAGAATTTCAGAAAGGTCCAGAATAATTAATCAGTACCGTATCGATAAGAAGTCATTCAATTAGAAATATGCAAAGCACCTCCAAAGAAACTATTAAAAGGAAAGAAAGCAATTGATGCTTCATAGCAACTATTAAAAGATTAATCTAAATCAAACAACTCATGACTTCTTCAGTTCATATTAACCAAGGGCATAACTCTTTATACCAGAGTTACAAAACCCACCTTCATACGATTTTGAGGACCTTTCTCATCTTTTGGTGGCAATGGTTCCAAGGCAGCCCTCTCTAGTAGTAGCACCACATCATCCACCAAAACAAACATATCATTCTCTACATGAATGATGGGAGCTGGAGTTTCCTCAGCATCCAACAACTTTGGTCTCACTTTGTTGCACTTAGACTGCCCTTCAAGAGCCCTCAATCCACTATACAAGGAATCCATTACCAAAGTAGATGTGACTTCCTTTTCTATAAAAAAGTTCTTTACAACTACTTTCAGAATTACATCTGTTTTCTCTCTAGACATACGGCGCCTAGCATTTTGGTCAATTCCCCACCAGAAAGCACAGAAGCTGCAACCATGGCAATACATATATTACTATCAAACACGCAAAGTTCTTCATTAAAAACACATAAAATTCATGGGAAATGCTCCAAACCATATCTTACAAAAGTAATATACCATCTCAAAGGAATAATCAAACTTGTAAGTCAACCAATATGAATAGTACCTTGACCACCGAGCTTTGTCCTCTATCAACCTCCCAAGCTTCCCTCTTCTTTCCTCCACAAAACGCCGACATATTTGCTCCACATTTGTCAAATATACCCTAACAAGTTCTCTCCTATACTGACAATCAAGGCATCGAAAAGGGCGATCTGATTTCTCCCTACAAACCCAAAGCAAAACAAACACATTTATGCAGAAACAAATATCAAAAGGAAAATACATATAGAATAAAATAAAAAAAATCCTCAAATAACACAGAGTTGCAAGGTTTACAATTTAAAAAAGAGAAATGACTTAGGAGATTACAAGTTAAAAAGCAAATCATGGCATATTTTATGACAATTTAATAACATAACACATTTAGCAACAGAATAGGGTTATAGGAAAAAAAAAAACAATTATTGTGCCGTAATGGTACTAAGTACTCATAAGAAAGTAACCATCAAAGTTCACAAGTAGCATATTAAGTTATTAAGTTATTAACTTGTTCATTCAACAAAATTCATACAAAAGGCTAACAATTTAAAGAATACTCACCTTTATTCATGGAAAATCTTACCCAAGTTTAATTCATTAAAGAACATGATACAAGAACATTTGCACAACAAAAACAAATACCTAAGACTATCCTTGCAAAAATATAAAGGAAATTTTACATGAAATTTACTTTGTCAACTAGATGAAGCATTGAAGATACCTGATGACTTGAACTTGAGCCTTTATAATTAGAGTGTCACCATCTTTAAATCCATCAGACACTTTTGATAGCTCCATGAACTTTTTCCAACCCCAGTCATGCTCTTTCTTCCAAAACCGATGCAAAGTATCTGCAAAATTTCAATTTACTAAATTACAAAACAAGAACCTGGATATGCTAAACAAAAACCCTTTTAAGCAAACCAACCAGAATATTTTGATTTCTTCGGATCTCTATTTACAACAGCTATTGTAAACTGAGCAAAATGACTCCAGCCTGTTACACAAAGGCAAGAAAAACCACACAATTATAACCATT
The DNA here is from genome assembly GCF_011075055.1 of Mangifera indica. Taxonomy (NCBI): domain Eukaryota; kingdom Viridiplantae; phylum Streptophyta; class Magnoliopsida; order Sapindales; family Anacardiaceae; genus Mangifera; species Mangifera indica. Next base: position 20,291,330 of record NC_058139.1, on the reverse strand, counting down.
ATGATTAAAAAAATATATAGTTCATGCAATTTGAAACCTATTGATGATACCAAACCTGGTAGGAGTTTGTCATGATTTGCAACACAGAGAAACAATGACAGATGATTGCAAACATCACAGCCCTGGGGATAAATTAAAATGTACCTGTGACCGACAGCAGAAAGTGTTATCGTTCGCAACAAATGTAGCAACTTTTCAATCCATAAGATTGAAGACATGACCTACTAGAGCAGCTAATGGAAATAAATTAACAACTTTTGACTTCTATGAAAAAAATCTTAGCTGAATAGTAAACAAAACTTCCAAATTTACAGATGAAGAACCCATAATTTATAATGAAGAATTATGTACATTGCATAGAAACAAAGATACAATACAATAAGAGTCTCCTTCGACAGAAGTAAAGATTAAAAATTACAAATGAGATGAATTAGAGCTATCTGAAAGTTCAAAAGGCTGATCTTTCACTAGTGTTAAAAATGGGCTAAGCATCTGAAGGACATATATGAACAAACGTGTTTCTGTCACTAAACAGATGTGCAAAGATTTAATCCACACAATTTGATAAGAAAAGCAATGGAGAAACTAAATATAATGAAAAAAAAGAATGAGAAACCTTTCATACTCAAAACCTCATACCATTTGTAGCCACCAACTTCAAATGCACTACTACGGAGTTCTCGTTTGCTAATCTGTGAAAAATTCTCTATCTTCCACGTGTATTTTCCGTATAGGTCAGAAGGTTTTGGCCCTACAAAGAAGTAATCTTAGTTAGAGAAGTATAATGGTGTTTAGAAAATGATTTAAACATAACATAAATAGAAAGAATATAATTTAATATTTCTCTTCATGAAGAGAAAATATAAAAAAAGCAAGTACAGCTATCTCCGTCAACTTCCAAAATTAGACTACTAGATGGGAAAACTAGCTTTTTTGGACTCCATTTGCATCATCTTCAGACTCAACTGCCTATATGCATCCGTACCCATATAGAATATGAAGAATCCTCCACAGGGATAGCATCCAACATATTTTACTCATAAAGTAAGCAAAACCAAGCAACATGAAAGTCAAAACAATTTACCAGCATGGCAAAGAAAAATCTATAACTGTCATAAGCTCAAACAATGTCTAAAATATCTAACAGAAAGCATCGTATAATACAAGGCTCACTTATTCATCTATGTATTACATATTACTAGCAAGTTATGTGAAAGATGGTTTCCACCTTAAACATTTCAATATTAAAGAAAAAACAGCAATTTGATCTTAAAGACACTTCAAATTTGCATTATACGACCATTTGCTCACTTAGCAGGTAATAAAGAAAAGAAAATGTAAAGCCTCTACATTTCTCATTCTACTACTTAGTTCACTATTGTTTTGGAAAAACAACTAATTAATTCACCCCAGATGCATAGTTCCTTAATTCATCTAAAAGATTCCAGGAAAAAGAACCAAAATGGGAAGCAAACTGTCTGTGTGTTCCCTTCCCTGGGACTTTTTGAGATCAGGTAATACATTTTTGGGCATGTAAATAAGTTAGAAAACTAGAGAAGTATAACTAATATACAATATCTAAGAGGTCAGAAAATCTGTCAATTTGCTCCACAAGGAAATAAAATACAAGGCTCAAAATTGCAAACAAAACGTTTGGATACTAATAATTTGATGGTTTTGCAACTTCAATAAATATCAAGTGAACACATAATTCAAGTGCAAAAAGCATGAAAGCATTCAAAAGCATTTAGGCACCCACAAACCACGTGCTTATAGAATCTCCATCTCCACCCCAGATTGTACCATGACCAATTATAATCATCCATTTATTCAATCAAACAAAATTAGGGTGTAGAGATTATTAGAATTTGAGGAAATGCAATTTTCACCCTCAGGCTCCTTGGCCTGTATAGACTTGTATAATAATAACCCATAAGCTGAAAAACTCATAGAGAACCACGTCTTTTCTGCTTCAGAACTTATAGCAATTGACAACAAGAAAAAATTGTAATGTTACTTAGAACCATGGATCACAAACTCATTCACTATAGGGTGCAAAAACCATACAGCCATCATCGTCATCATTTGTGTCCCAATATGGGGGCGAAGTCAATGGAGTTCCATTCTCCACCTGCTCAGACGACCGCCACTCTGCTAGTGCTTGCCCTGACTGGCATCGCTGTCCACTTGATATACCCTCCACAGACCTTCCCACTCCAGTTTCCTCACTTGAAATCCCCGCCATTTTCACTCCAGAATTCCTTCCCCCACACTCCTTCGACTCCACTCCCTAAAATACAACATGGCCACATAATAAATAAAAAAAGAGGCAACATCAGCTCTTAAACATCACTTCCAACACTATCAATGCATCAAAATATGAAAAAATAAATAAAAACCACAAATAAGTCCATAAATACACCAAAAACCTTCTCAATTTTAAAGCTAGTAGGTTTACAATTCAACAAAAAGTAAAATAATAAAATAGAAAACCATCTGTTCGGCTTCTGATAATTTTCATCGCTATACTGAGATATTATAGTTTTCAATGTCTGTAAAGGATATTAATACCAAGCACGAAAAAAAATCAAAGTAATCAGAAACAAACTTGGACATCAAAATCTCAAAAACCCAGTTAAAGATTAATCAATTAGATTGAAAACTGAATAAACAATCAAACGAACCAATAACATAATAATCAAAACTATCAAGATAAACCCAATTACAATACGTGACAAAAAAAGATAAAGATCGTGGAGAGAAATCCCCAAAAACCCCAATCAAAATCAAACCCTAAAACAGGAAGCGAAAAATCATGGAATTGAAAAAGAACAGACGACATCGTATATAGATCGAACCTGAAACCGAAGAGCAGAGGACCGTTCCTAAATTGGGTTATGACAGCTCTTTGAGATTTTACAGAGAAAGATAGAGAGGGGTCCAATACAAAGGAGCAGTAAGGAATTAGAAAAGAGAGATAGACCCAAAAAAGGAAAATTATTTGCTAGATTTATTTATTTTAATTTCGGTTTTGTCTTTTTTTTTTTTTTCAATCAAATATTGGGGAAATTAAAAAAAAAAATGGGTATGACGAGGAGGAGCAAGGGAAGAGAGTGGGGCCGAGTAGGTTTGGCTTTGTTTCTGTTTCACCTGTAACCCTTTTTTATTTTATTTATTTTTCTATTAATTAATTAATTAATTAAGGGCAAATAAATATAAATAAATAATTAAAAAATAGGAGGTCGGTGACAACTATCGGAGAGCCGAGCAAGGAGGTGGAGGTGGTGGTAGTGGCAGCGGCGGCTCTTAGCCTGCTTACCTTATATGAGTTCTTCCTCTTGAATGGCTTTACACGATGTGGGTTCCACTTTTTTTTTTTTAAATTTTATTTTACTAATTCTATGATGAAGAACTAGTGGCAGTTGGGGTTTGGGATGATGAGATTTTGAGATTTAATGGATCGGGCCGGGTTGATTTACATGGGCTTTAAGAGGAAACCATTTAAGTGGAGAGTACGAACTCTAAAGATAATAACAAAAAGGCGTAAGATCAAATACTCTATTTTTTATTCTTGTCCCTGCAGAGAATGCCAATCTCTATTCTTTGCTTATCTCCTTTTATGAGGTTAACAAAAATTCATCATTTTTACCCATAAGAAAATATTTCATCTTTATATCCGTAAGAAAAAATTTTCTTCTCGTACACTTTAAACACAACATAAACATATTAAATAATAAAATTAACTAAAATTAAAATCAACCCACTATTTCAAATGTTACAAATAACATATTTAAACCACCTTAATATAAAAAAACATAAATAAATTTAAAAACCATAAATAATATAAAAATATAAGGATTATTAGTATTTTAAAAAATATAATAATATATAGAAATAGAGATGAGTACGAGGAGGGGGACAAGGTGGGTCGAGGAGGGGACATAAGTGTCTTTGTCCCTGATTATTGGGATATTTATCGTTTTCATTCTCATTTTTTTTCTCATTTTTATTGAAAAATCTCCTTCTTTTTAGAATTATATAAAGTCAAGATCCAAAATTTATATCAAAATTGTCATCTCGTTTAATTAAATCTTTGAATGATGTATAATCAAATAATTTGATAAATTTGAATATCTAAGTAGCGCATCGGTGTATAGAAAGAGAAAAAAAAAAAAAAGAGAAAGATAATATTGCAATTATATAACAACGGATAAAAAAACCATATTGATTAATTTATATACATTTGGTAATTGGTATATCCAGTTCACCTATATATTATACAAAAATCAGTTTCAGATTCATGTCATAGACATGACCTTTGCTTTGAGAAACCTATGAAATTTGGAAAGTCTATTGTTAATAGAGTAATGTGGCACAAATTTAGTCTAGAATATTAAATTAGGTTTTTAAACAATGTATTATTATATAATTTATTGTTATTTAATTTTTAATTTAAAATCATCTAATTAAATACCTAATTAAATAATCAAATATGGATATACATAACAAAATAAGGAAATACAAAGAAGGAAGAAAGTAGATTTTTTTTGTAATTTTTATTAATTTTGTAAGAATTTATTTAATGATATGAATTTTACTTTTCCTGAAAGTTCTAATTCCCTAATATTATATTTCTTTAGGAATCCTAATTCTATATTAATAATTAGAGACTTTAATATTTTTCCTAATAACGTTATACTAAATAACTTAATTATAATTATTGACATAAATATAAATTTCTTAATATTATTTTCCTAATCTAACTAATATAATCATCGAACCAAAGAGAGATTAAGACTTCTTTGTTGCACATTTCCAAGACGTCATCGTAATATATTTATATTCATTATGAGGACTTAACTAAAAGAAGAGACGTTGAACATATCGGTATGAAAATGAATAATAAATATATTAATAAAGTTGTTGTAAAAAGTTGTTACATTTTTCACTAACCTCTCCAATCTCACCAGCATCCCCCCAACCACCCCCACATCTGCGTCTAACACCTCAGCGATCGTCATGGCAAGACACAACACTATATTAGACTTATGTTCATATCATGCTTTGTGAAAAGCACATCAAGCAATTCCTCCCTCTTTCACAATTTTACTGCCTCCAACAACAAGCCCTTGCACATTATATCGTCTCCTCCAAAATCTACACTTGTCTGTCCAAAATTGTTTTTCTCTTCTTCACAAACTCTGAACTTGTCGTCACTCCCCTCTAGGTCTACTTCTTTTCCAAAAACAAAAACAAAAATATCTACATTTCTTTGTTAAGTCCAATCTCATTTCCCACTTGATAAAAAACATAAGACACAAAATCAAACAAACAAAAGTTGTCTCTTCTAATCTTATTTCTCTCTAATCTAATCTCAAGAGCACCCGAGATGAACGTTTTCTATTGGAGCATATGGGTATCAACAATCCTTGTTCTCATATGAAATTTTACCAGTTGCTACAGAATACATAAGCCCAAGTTGATTTGCATTACAAAACCAATTGTTGATTTCTCTTCCTTGCCGTCAATGATATAGGTTCTTCTTTGAGTAAATTTTTTTCTATGTAATAATTTTTTGGATCCAGGAATTATTTGCAATTATTCTCAATAGATTCCTAGGCTTTGGTGAGATTTATGCATTTTCAGGAATCTTTCCCTTTTTTTTTTTAATTTAACAAATGAAAAAACAAATATTATACCCTTTTAGTGTTTTTCAAAAATAGTGTTAAATTTAGAGTTAAAAAAGAAAATTTTGCATTCAAACGCCATGAAAAATTTGCATTCATAAATACCCTTTTACTGTTTTTCATAAATAGTAACTAACCCTGTAAGTTCTAGGTTCCGATTCTTATTTTTAAAAACCGATGGGTTCTGGTTACTCAAATTTTCACAGGGCATCCAGACCCTCTTCAAGTATTACTCTTCTTGCCCTTTCAATGCAACTGCTCCATGAAAATGGAAGCTGCTAATTGCAATTGAGGCTCAACAGACGACCATTAGTTTAGAGTTGGATCGAGCTAAATTGACAATTGAACTCAAACTAATTCAGTTCAAATCCGCCCCTATCTCCAAAATGATAAATATTTGCAGCACAAAAATTCCAAAGGTTCAAATGTTCTCCTTATTATACAAACATAAACTGTTGGACGTCATTGTTAATTTAACCCAAAACAGAAAATTTTGAGAAGATCATTAAAGACTAGAATTGGCAATTACCGCTTTTTCAACCAATCCCAAGACGCCACATAGCTCCGGATACAGACTCTTCCTTATCTCCGCATACACCTCACCACTCCATTTCTTGCTTGCCAATTCCTTCCCCAGGCGCAAGCTAGCCTCGGTCACCTCTTCCATGCTATCATGCGCAGAATCCACAATCCCCATCTTCACCGCTTCTTCTCCCTTGATCTTCGTGGCTCTTAGTAATATATCCCGCCGAACCAAAGCTGAACCGATTTTCGCCCGAAACAGAGCCGCAAAATAATCTGGTAAAGTGAGCCCGATATCCACTTCGCTCATGTACAACACGCCTTTGTCGCCCCTCATCAGCGCGTAGTCGTGGCTAAGGACAAGGACGAAGCCGGCGGCGGCTGCGTGGCCGTTGACAGCGGCCACGGTGGGCATAGGTAAAGAGATCATAGCTGCTACAATGGGCTTAAAAATCTCGATCATGTGGTGGAGACGTTCTCGGGCGCCGGTTCTAGAGCCTGCAGCTTGGGCCCAGGCGAGATCGAAACCGTTGGAAAAGAATTTTCCATGAGAAGTGGTGATAAGAACCGATCCAGGAGTGGCTTGGGCTCTGGCTTGGGAGAGAGCGGCAAGTATGGAGTCGATGACGGGTGGACTGAACCGATGCTCGTCTAGATCGGAGGAACCTGTTAAGGTTAAGATGAAAACATCGCCATGTTTCTCTAAGGTACACATAGTTTCTGGCGCTTACCGATCTATCCTAAGTCTCCGGATAGTTTCCGTCGTGGATATCAAAGAAGATTGACTTGCGGTTTATTTATAATAATAATAATAATGTTATAAAGCCAGGTGGCTTTCCACCAAAGCAAGTCAAAAAAGGCTGTAGAAATTTATTTATTATAGCAAAAAGAAAATGACAAGGTTTATGCGGGAGAAACCAAAGGAGTATGAATGCCTTTATGAAGTTGGAAAATTGGCTTAGAAATTTGCTTCCTTTGTTGACTGGAGGGGCGGCAAATCCCCTATAAATACCCCCTCCTCTTCATGTAAACATAGATTTCTCTTCTCTCTTCTTCATCCAGAAATAAAGTTTAATAGTCTTGCTCTCTTCTCTTTTGCTATTTCTTCCTTTCATTTCTTAGTCTTTTATACTTGCTTAATTAATTTTATAACACGTTATCAGCATGATCAGTTCAGGTATATTATATTTTATTATTATATCGTTACATTGCTTAAATATTATAAATACGAATATCTCAGTTGTGATGTCTCAGTTAACTTTTAATTTCTGTTATATTTCTGCTTAATTTTTCTTTATAATTATACAATATTTGCAACCCGAAGTTTGTAAAATTATAAATTTGGACCTAAAATTCTGAAACTCTTGAATCTAGACCTGAAGTTTGGAATATCATAAATCTGAACTTGAAGTTCTGAATCTTGTTTGTAACTTGAAGTTTACAAAATTATGAATCTGGACCTGCAGTCCTGAATATCATGAATTTGGATCTAAAATCCTGAATATCATTCGTAACCCGAAGTTTACGAAATTATAAATTTGTGACCTGAAGTCATAAATATTATTTGTAACCTAAAGCTTACAAAACCAAGAATCTGGATCAGAAGTCTTGATATTATTTAAATATTTATTTTTATTGTCCATTTATTTGAATATTTATTTATTCGCATATTTATTTATTTGAATCTTTATTTTTATTTATATTCGATTTACAACCTAAAGTTTGTAAAATCTTGAGAAAATCATATGTATGAGCCCGAAGTCTCGAATTTTACAATTTACAACTTGAAGTTTGTAAAATCAAGAGAATACGTATATATGGGCCAGAAGTCCCAAGTTTTATCAAAGCCTTTATTTTAGAATAATAATATCACCTTTGTAACCTAAAGTTTGCATAAAGTGTGAAAAATATGGACTTGAAGTCCAAAACATAATCAGAATACGTATTATAATATTCTGAATACTAATTACAAAACCAGAAGTTTTATAAATATGAGATAATATATGAACCTGAAGCTTCCAAAATTAATCCCAATATTTCTCCTACGAAATCAGCTATTTTATAAATATGAGATAATATTTAAACCTGAAGTTTCAAAGATTAACTCATATATATTGTCTACAAAACTAGAAGTTTTGTAAATATGACAATAATTGAACCTGAAGTTCCAAAAATTAGATGGATAATATTAAATGGACTTTTTGCATGAGTCTCCACCTAAAATTTGTGAGCCTTGAAAAACTAACTAAATAAAATATCTCAAAAGGACAAATACAAGACTATTATTTTTCAGTGTCATATCCCTGAAGGATTGCAAGCCGAAATATAGATATAATGATAAATCCATTAAATTTGTGGAGAAATTTGAAAGATAGATTTGAACATCAAATTTAATAATACTCTCAATGACTCTATATTTAGTATAACTCTGTAATATTTTGAATCTTTTCCTAAATGTGGAAGATAAAATATTCTCCACATTTTATTTTTGCTCCTGTAGTAGTTATATCAGAAAAGAAATTCTGAAATAATATTTTCTCATTATACATCGTTCCCTGAAGTGAACGCAACTACCAGAAGTAATTATTATGAGTATGAAATGCCCAAAATTTTTATAATTAAATCCATCATATATATTTATTTTGGAGTCATGCATATTATTTTTTATTGTCATGTTCTCTTCCTTTCAATATTTTGTGTATGTTATAACTAATATAATTTTTCAATGAAAGGAAATGGACTCCAAAATTGAAGCATTAACTTCAAAAGCTGATGTGGGAGACATATGTTTGGTGGATAGCGCAACAACACACACAATTCTTAAGGAAAATTTTTTTTTCTTATCTTTAGCATTAATTGAAGTTAAAGTAACTACTATATCAGGATCAATTGATCTGATAGAAGGCTCCGGAAGAGCCACAATTATGTTAAACAATGGGACCAAATTAAGCACCAATAATGCATTATATTCAAGTAGATCCAGAAGAAATCTACTGAGTTTTAAAGATATAAGAAAAAATGGTCATCATCTTGAAACCATGAATAAAAATGGTGCAGAATTCATCTGTATAACTAGTAATGCCTCCGAAAGAAGGCTTATACTAGAAAAGTTGTCTGTTTTATCATTTGGATTGTATTATACAATCATAAAGGCAATTAAAACCTACGCAGTATCGAACCAGAAGTTCGTTGATCCAAAAACATTTATGCTTTGGCATGATCGTTTAGGCCACCCAGGATCTACAATGATGCGTAGGATTATTGAAAATTCACATGGACATACATTACAAAATCATAAAATTTTATTGTCCAATGAACAATTTTGCACCGCTTGTTCTCAAGGCAAATTAGTAATAAGACCATCCCCCTCCAAAATTGGAGGTGAATTCCCATTATTCTTGCAAAGGATTCAAGGGGATATATGTGGACTCATTCACCCATCAAGTGGGCCATTTCGTTATTTTATGGTCTTAATTAACGCATCTGCACTATGGTCTCATATCTATTTATTGCCTACTCGAAATGTTGCATTTGCTAAACTGTTAGCACAAATTATCAAATTAAAGGCACATTTCACAGATTATTCGATCAAGTCAATACGGCTAGATAATGCTGGTGAATTTACATCCAAAATATTTGATGATTATTGCATATCTATGGGGATTGAGGTTGAACATCCAGTCCCGCATGTCCACACACAGAATGAATTAGCTGAGTCTCTTATCAAATGACTCAAGGTAATTGCATGTACTTTATTATTAAAAAGTCAATTACCTACTTCTATGTGGGGACATGCTATATTACATGCTGCAGCGTTAATTCACTTGCGACCTTCTTCTTATCATCAATATTCTCCCCTACAATTGGTTTTTGGTTACCAACCTAATGTATCTCATTTAAGAATATTTGGTTGTGTTGTATATGTCCCTATTGTGTCCCCTCAACGCACAAAAATGGGACCCCAACGTCGTTTGGGAATATATGTTGGATATAATTTACCATCCATTATTAGGTACCTGAAACCATTAACAGGTTATCTTTTTACTGTACGATTTACAGATTGTCACTTTGATGAGACAACTTTCCCGTCTTTAGGGGAAAAGAAAATACCTCCTAAAGTTAGGCATGAACTTACTTGGTATGTATCTACCATGTCTCATTTGGATCCTCGCACATCCCAAAGTGAAACTGAAGTGCAAAGGATAGTGCGATTACAAATTATTGCCAACCAAATGTCTGATGCATTTGTTGATACGACAAAAGTGGCAAGATCACATGTTTCAGTTGCTAATGCACCAACAAGAATCAATGTGACTACTGAACAATTCATTCGAGTTATGATTGATCCATCTACCTCACGCCAGAAGCATGGTAGACCTGTTGGATCGAAGGACACTGTTCCTCAAAAAAGAAAGGCAAATAATCAAACAAATATTCCTCCAGAAGAGGTTATGGTCCCTGAAGTGGCACAAACCCCTGAAGTGGTACAAAATCCTAAAGAACAGGAAAATGAGAATATTGAAATATTTTTAAATTATGTTCATACACGAGAGGTGTGGAATCGTGAAACATTTATAATTGATGACATATTCTCATTTGTTGTAGCTACTGAAATTCTGAATGATGATGATTTTGAGCCACGTACTATGGCTGAGTGCAAACAAAGACATGATTAGCCTAAATGGGAAGAAGCAATTCAAACAGAATTAGCTTCTCTAGCAAAACGTCAAGTGTTTGAGCCTGTAGTTCCAACGCCGCAAGACGTACAACCTTTGGATATAAATGGGTATTTGTGAGAAAAAGAAATGAGAAAAATGAAATTGCTAGATATAAAGCCAGACTTGTAGCCCAAGGCTTTTCCCAAAGGCCCGATATAGACTTTGATGAAACATATGCACCTGTGATGGATATAATCACATTCAGATATTTAATCAGTTTAATAGTCTCTGAAGGACTGGATATGCATCTAATGGACGTAGTTACTGCTTATTTGTATGGAAATTTAGACGCTGAAATTTATATGAAACTCCCTGAAGGATACAAATTACCTGAAGCAAAAAGGGTCAATTCAAGAGGCTTACACTCAATTAAATTACAAAGATCATTGTACGGATTAAAACAATCCGAACGTATGTGATACAATTGCCTCAGTGAATATTTGAAAAAAGAGGGTTATGTGAATGACCCTATATGTCCATGTGTCTTTATTAGAAGGTCAGAATCGGGATTTACTATTGTAGCAGTTTATGTTAATGATATGAATTTAATTGGGACTCCTGAAGAGCTCTCAAAAACTGCTGAATATTTGAAAAAAGAATTTGAAATGAAAGATTTGGGGAAAACAAAATATTGTCTCGACCTGCAGATCGAGCATAATTCAAATGGAATACTTATCCATCAATCAACGTATATTGAAAAATTATTAAAATGTTTTAATATGGATAAGGTTTATCCTTTGAGCACCCTAATGGTTGTTCGGTCTCTTGATCCAAAAAATGATTCATTTCGTCCTAAAGAAGAAGATAAAAAGATACTTGATCATGAAGTACCATATCTTAATGCCATTGGACCCTTATTATATTTGGCCTAATGCACGAGACCGGATATATCCTTTGTAGTTAATTTATTGGCCTGATTTAGCTCTTCACCAACCCGTCGCCACTGGAACGGAATCAAACATATACTTCGTTACCTATGTGGAACTAGAGATTTGAGATTATTTTATTCTGTCAAATCCCTTAAAAATCCTAGTTTGGTTGGATATGCAGATGCTGGTTATCTTTCTGACCCCCATAAGGCCCGTTCACAGACGAGATATGTTTTCACTCATAATGACATAGCTATATCATGACATTCCACCAAGCAGACTTGGTTGCAACTTCTTCAAATCATTCAGAAATTTTAGCTCTCTATGAAGCTAGCCGAGAACGTATATGGTTACGGTATGTCATCCATCATATTCAGAATGCATACAATCTTCCTTCTACAATAAACACTCATTCCATATTATATGAAGACAATGCAACATGTATAACCCAAATTAGAGGTAGGTACATCAAAGGAGAAAGAACCAAACATATCTCACCAAAGTTCTTTTACACTCATGAGCTCCAACAGAGTTAAAAGATTGATGTCAAACAAATCAGATCCAGTGAGAATCTTACAGATTTGTTCACTAAGACACTACCGACATTGACATTTGAGAAGTTAGTGTATAACATCGGTATGCGGCGGCTCAACACGCAACCAAGTTAATCCTACTACAAAGAGGGGGAGCGTTTATCAGGGGGAGCGTTCATTAGGCAAAATTTTGAAGTTTATCCAATATTGGACAAAAGGTGCACTGTACTCTTTTTTTCTTCACTAGGTTTTATCCCACTGGGTTTTTCTAGTAAGGTTTTTAATGAGGCAGTTTAAGCACGTCAAACGCCAACTTACAGGACATTTAATAATAATGTTCCTTTGCTTTGGTTTTTATCCCATTGAGTTTTTCCTTAGCAAGGTTAATATAATTATCTGTAAGTGGTGGAAATCCAGGAGGGAGTGTTATAAAGTCAGGTGGCTTTCCGCCAAAACAAGTCAAAAAAGGCGGTGGGAATTCATTTATTAGAGCAAGAAGAAAATGGTAAGGCTTATGCAAGAGAAACCAAAGGAGTATGAATGCATTAATGAAGTTGGAAAATTGGCTTAGAAATTTGCTTCCTTTGTTGAATGGAGGGGCGGCAAATTGCCTATAAATGCCCCCTCCCCTCTTCATGTAAACATAGATTTCTCTTCTCTTTTCTTCATCCGAAAATAAAGTTTAATAGCCTTGCTCTCTTCTCCTTTGTTATTTCTTCCTTTCATTTCTTTATCTTTTATACTTGCTTAATTAATTTTATAACAAAATTATTATTATTATTAAATTAAGGGAACTGAGAGTTTTTTTTATAAAATTATTTTTATAAAAAAATAATAAAATTATGTGTATAAATAAATTAAGATAAATAAAATAATTAAATCTATAAAAAAAATCAAATCGATTAACAACACAAGTCTTGAAGGGATGACTTACAAAATTATGGGTCGCATAAAGCTAACAGGCAATGTTTGAGGGCTTGAGACACAACTCATAGGCCAGTCTAACCTATTAAAAAATTTAAAAAATTAATAATAACTATCAAGAATTAAAAAGAATGAAAAAACATAATATTACAGGTTAGCCACAAAAGCATGTAGGTTGATCTATTAAAGACTTACGAGGCACATCCTAAGAGATTTTAAGCATTACCATGGCATGATTGTACGTTGTCAATTGGTTAGTCGTGACATGAACACATTGAATTGTGTCAAATCAGGTTGTGGGTTGATTCAAAATGACATATTGTCGTAGTAAACTATGAAAAAATTAAAAAAAATAAATAAATGATGTAGGATGGTTGGGTGCCATTTTGCACCCCTCCAGCTCCAATGGCTCTAGCCAGTAGCCATTGGTTTAATTTTTTTTTCTCTTTTCCCCCGTCCCTAAAACATAATTTCTCAATTTGTATCTCTCACACTCTTTCTTAGATTTCTCAATTTTGAACTCTCACAATCAATTTTTAATTTTAAAAAAAAAAATTAATTTCCATTTGTTTTACAGTTTTGTCAATTATTATGTTCCTTTTGAATATTTCGATAATGAAAAATTTAATATATTCTAAATAAATAAATTGTTCAAATGATTAAGGTGATTTCATTTTTATAGGGTCAAATGAGAAGGAAATTGATCAGTGTAAGTACTATAAGAACAAGTAAGAGTAAAATTAGACATCTCATTTATATACATCATTATAAAAATGCTTTAGTTTGAAAAATTATAAGTAGATTAGCATATTGCAAAAATTAACATTATACACTTTAGTTTAGACATGTCAAATGTGTTGGGTTTGCTCAAAGCATGAAAAATAGCTCGATTCAGAAAGCATGGCTTGCACTATAGCACTTGCGTGCTAGCCATAGGCCTAGGCATTAGGTCCACAAATCGACCTAACCCAACTCACTAATATTCACATTATAATTAAAATAATTAATATAAAAAAATTAATTTTTTATTAAAATTAACGGGGTCAACCCATTGAAAGCTCGGTTCAACCCAATCTTATATACATAGGGTCATGTCGTAGAACTTAAGTATTTTTCTAGTCGGTCTAACCTGAAGGCTCAAGACTATACAAGTCTTAGCCCAACCGAACCCCCACGCCCGATGGCCACGCTAGAGCAGGCTTGACCCATGACACCTCCACTCTAGTCTTGTTCCTAGATGTTCAAATGCTTATCAAGCAACACACAACAAAATATAGGCCATTCATTAGCATGTTACACCATCATCCATAGTTTCATCATTCGCCAATCTCATTGTCATTCAATCAAACCATAAGCACATCTCTATGTGTAGAATTTTCATGCAATGCATACAAAACATTCACTCTTCGTCTCTTTTAAAATTACGTACATGGCTTATCCAACTTTGTTAATGTGAAAACTTATATACAAACATTCATAGACGTATAAACGGTCGTTTATAAACCATAATTAAATAATTCTATTTAATTTCAATTTAATCAGATTCACGATAAATATAGGTCAACTTAAAATATATCAAAAAATTATTTTATCTTTATTCATACATGTGAGTGTTATAATAATTCACTCATTTGTCAATATTTACATATGAGTGTTAATTATATGATATATCACCATGGGACATGTCTTGGAAACTTTCAAAACCCTCCATTGCACATCGTCGGAAGCTGCAAGAATGAGGTTTTTTTTTTCTTAAGGTCTCTGAAATGAGCGACGAATGGTTTTCATTTGAGGAGTCTCAATTTCTGTTGTGAAAAAGGGAAAGCCCAAGATGATTGTTTCGTAGCGAATAGGTGAAACTATTGCATTGATGCCGTCAGTAAAGAAACCCAGCTGAGAATAATAATGTAATTTTCTTTTTTGAATAATGTTTAAGCCTCTATACAAATTAAATGTATAGTTGAATTTTACTTCTTCACTCAAACAATGTATCATTCTAGCTTTTAGCTACACAATATAAAAATATATGATAAAAAAGTTATTTAAATCCTTCTAAAACATCTTATTTGGCAAAAGAAAAGGGTCAAATTTTGTTAAACCTATTCGACCAATCCTTATATATTATATATAATTGAGACCCAACCCATGAGCCCATGACCACTAGTTTTGAGCTGAATTAAGCCGAATTGATGGTGGAACCCAAGCTAATTCAGTCCGAATCCAAAACATTTGCAATACAAAAATTCCACAGCGTCAAATATTTTCCTTATCTCCACATACACCTCACCCCTCCATTTCCTGCTTGCCAATTCCTTCCCTAGGCGCATGCTAGCCTCAGTCACCTCTTCCATGCTATCATGCGCAGAATCCACAATCCCCTTCTTCACCGCATCTTCTCCCTTTATCTTCATGGCCCTTAATAATATATCCCGCCGAACCGAAGCTGAACCGATTTTCGCCCGAAACAGAGCCGCAAAATAATCTGGTAAAGTGAGTCCGATATCCATTTCGCTCATGTACAACACGCCTTTGTCGCGCCTCATTCTGTCGTGGATGTTAAAGAGGGGGGAAATTCTAATAAATGGGCAAAATTAAGAGGGGTTAAGTGAAATTGTTTAAAATAATCATGTTAAAGTAAAAATGTCTAATTTTTATGAAATAATCGAACTGTCTTTATATATAAATAAAATTTTTTTTCATATTTTCCACGGTAAACTTCCACAGTTCCATTGTGTATTTTCAAAGAAAAATCGTGCTCCACGATCATCCTACAATTGAACAGATTTTTAGTGATTTTTATGCTTTTTGAGTATAAAAAATAACAAAGAAAGTTAGTATATCTTTTCAAATTTTGTTTGAATCAAGTTATTATTCAAATTATTAAGATTTGAGTGAGATTTTACGATTTGAAATTTTACAGTTTTGATTTTGAACAACGCTTAAAATATTTTTATTTTTGGTTATTTTCGTTAAATTTGTTAAGGGTTTTGTGTTATAGTCTATGTAGATTTGATTTTTGTTAAAATTGGAGGTCAAAATGATGAATTTTTGGCCCAAAAATGCATCCAAAGTGATCCGCAGTTCGACCGTGGGAACAGTGTGTCCCATAGTCAGGACGAATTCTCTTACGGTTAGGGGACATTGACAGTGGATTAAGGGTTAAGTAGCGTTTTCAAAACATTAGGGGGTTAGCGGAGAGCGGTAAGTCCACGACAGGTGTTTCTAAAATTTGCCATGTGACAATACGCTGCTGCCGTAAATACTGTGGGTTGGGGGGAAAATTTACTTTTTTGAAACTACAAGGGCGCTAATAGAGTAGAAAATTACTTAGGGGGCAAATGATAGATATTTGACCTGTTTGTAATAGAAATTCCCTCAGGGGGTAAATTGATTATTTTCATATCTGGGGTTTCTCAACTTATAGTTTTTGAATTTTATACCCGTTTTTTCTGTTTTAAGATTTTTCAATATGTAGTTTTCGAATTTGCAATTCGATTTGTTGAATTTTGTGCTTTTTTGACATATTTTATGATGTAATGACGTAATTTCAGCTCAATATTTCGGTTTTTTCGTTTATAGGGTATATCGATTTGTATTTTTGAATTTTAGTTTTATTTTTTCGAATTTCACCTTTTTACTATATATCGACTCGTATTTTCCAAATTTTCGAACAATTTTCAATTAGTGACATTATTACGTATTTCAACTGATAGAGTTTGAATTTCAATTCTGTTTTTTCGATTTTCGTCGTTTTAAGATAAATCAAGTTTTTTTTTTTTAAGATTTTCTAACGATTTTTTGATTGTTCACATTCTATGGTATTTCAATGTATAGAATTCGAATTTTATTTTTGTTTTTTCAAATTTCGCTGTTTTATGATATATTGATTTGTATTTTCTAAATTTCTGAACGATTTTTCGATTATTGACATTTTAGGATATTTCAACTTTTAGAATTCGAATTTCAGTTATGTTTTTTCAAGTTTCACCGTTTTATGATATATCGACTCATATTTTGAAGATTTCTGAACAATTTTTCGGTTATTGACATTTTAAGGTATTTCAAAGTATAGAATTCGAATTTCAGTTTCGTTTTTTTCGATTTTCCTCATTTTAAGATATATTGATTTATATTTTCATATTTTGACTGATTTTTCAATTTTTAACATTCTAGGGTATTTCAATATATAGAACTCGAATTTTATTTCTATTTTTTCGAATTTTATTATTTTATGATATATCGACTCGTATTTTCCAGATTTTTTAACGATTTTTTGATTGTTGACATTCTAAAGTATTTCAACGTTTAAAATTCGAATTTTAGTTTCATTTTTTCGATTTAAGCTCTTTCAAGATATATCAACTCGTATTTTCTTGATTTTCAAATGATTTTTTGATTATTAACCTTTTAGGGTATTTCAACGTTTAAAATTTGAATTTCAGTTTCATTTTTTTGAATTTCACCATTTTAGGATATATTGACTCGTATTTTGAAGATTTTCTAATGATTTTTTGATTATTGACATTTTAAGGTATTTTAAAGTATACAATTCGAATTTTAGTTTCGTTTTTTTTTTTTATTTTCGTTCTTTCAAGATATATCGATTCATATTTTCATATTTTTGACTGATTTTTCGATTGTTAACATTCTATAGTACTTTAGTGTATAGAATTCGAATTTTATTTTCGTTTTTTTGAATTTCAATGTTTTAGGATATATCAACTCATATTTTTTAGATTTACAAACGATTTTTTGATTGTTGACATTTTAAGGTATTTCAACGTTTAGAATTCAAATTTCAGTTTCATTTTTTTTATTTACGCTCTTTAGGATATATCGACTCATATTTTTCAAATTTTCAAACGATTTTTCGATTATTGATATTCTAAGAAATTTCAACATATAGAATTCGAATTTCAGTTCTTTTTTTTTATTTTCACAGTTTTCAAATATGTCACTCGTATTTTTTCAGATTTTTGAACGATTTTTTGATTGTTAACATTCTAGGTTATTTCAACGTATAAAATTCGAATTTCAGTTCTCTTTTTTTATTTTCACCGTTTTAAGATACTGAAATCTTCTTTTTTAAATTTTGTCATTTCTTTTTTGATTGTTTTCTATTTTTCATCTTTCTATGTTTTTTTTTTCATTACACATTTGTTTATATATTTGTTTTTTATGAATGTCCTATGAATTTTAAAAATTTTTGCAGGATATTTCTCTTAAAAGAAAACTTGTTGAAGGCGAGCTGCGAATCCTCGATGAGTCCAAACACTTTCGGATAGATGTGATATGTTATGCACAACACATCGTATTATCCAAGATTACTTCTACACTGACCACGAATCAGCTTTGACTATTTGAGAGGACATGTTTCTGACATCTCTGTTGTTTACTTGAAACCAAATTCTCTGAGATATTAGTTCATGCATTTTTACTACGACAGCTACATTAGCCCTCCGTCAGAGACGCGTTATGGTTTAGGATTGGCAGAGTTGATGTGAGATTTAGCCCGTTTGAGTTTGCTTTGGTGATGAGCCTTTTGTTTAGCCGACACACTACTATTTCTTCATATATTCTTCACTCCTTCAGACATAAGATCAGAGATACGTATTTTTGGGATGGTCCAAAGGTGCAATATAATGACAGGGTATGAAGGGATGACGATATTGACGCTGTCAAGATGGTCTTGCTGTATATTCTTCACATATTGTTGTTAAGGAATGATCGACGAAAGAAGGTATCTGTGAAATACTTACAGTTAGTTGATCATCTGGACGGGTTTAATTCCTACCCTTGGGGCGTTGTCGTGTGATAGATGATGTACGAGTCTATGTCACAGGTGATTGATAGAGTATGCTCCGGACGGATGTCTGAAATGCCTAAATACGACCTCTACAGATTTCCTTTCACATTTCAGGTAAGTTTCAATTTATTAATTATATATATTAATTGACAAAAATATGAATTGATTTATTTAAATCGTAAATGATTATATTACTATATTAGATATATGAGACGCTGGACACCTTGTACGATTGGGTTGACATTATTGATATCTCTACATCCCCCCAGATGTTTAGTTAGCGTACGCGGGACGTCCCTAGTTAGAGTTATATAGGCACTATTTTCACTGGTGACCCAATATGTAGTTGTTAATTAATAAATTGATTAATTCGTTGAATATTGTAATTATTTTGACTTACATATCTTCATGATTAAGATGATGTCACATTTCCACTTTGTCCATCACTGATAGAAGAGGGTTTACCCTGGGATGTTGACATTCGCGGGTACACCGATTTACTGAATGCTGATTCCTCCTCATCATTTTTGGTTCCTCTCGCGACAGGAGACGGGGCTTCTCTAGTCTTAGGACATTCAAATATACTCATCGAGACTTCTGAGACACATGAAAAACCTATTCAACCTTCTATTATGGAGCAACCTCTCTGTCCCTTTGGAGTTTAGAGCCCATTGCCCACAAACCTTCTTGGAGTTGGGAACCGTACTACCCATCCTGTTACTGAAGAGTGTCCCTCATCAGTATCACCTAGTATTTCTACATTAGATGCTGCGTTGGCGCACTTGGGTGCTATAATTTTGTGTGAGATTTCGAGTTTTCGTGACAATATGTCTTCACAGATGACTCGATTATGCGACAATGTGACTCAATTAGAGGATCATATGACTCGTTTGGAGGATATCGTCACGTGTACATATCCGCCCCCGTCGATCAGGTTGTAAAACCACATTTAATTTATTACTTATAAAAATTGTATTTCATTATTATTCTGACAACTATAATTTTATTCGTACAAGAGAGGGACGATGATATCTGACGACCTCTCCCATTGATACCGTAATACCATCCTATCAGTCGTATGAGGTCTGTATTTGATTTCAAAATTATATTTAATTTTAAATGTTGTTATTATATTATAATATTATTATATATGAAATGCCACTGATTAAGTTATTATTACTATTACTTTAGGGTAATTGCCAGGAGGGGGCACCGATCGGCCCTTCTGTTGAATCACCTGTTCGAACTAAAATATGTCACTTATCGATGGAACTCTATTTTTATGACTGTTTTGTTATCGATTAATTCATTTTATATATTCGTATAAGCTCTTCCTCTTGAAGGTCTTTCGATTGGATCTTTGATTGATTCAGATCCTCTACTTGAGGTATAAAAATTATTGTAAATTTTTATGTTTTATATGAATTATCATTCATCATTTTGTTCTTTTCATGCATATAAGGGACCCGCAATGAGATATTATCGATTGAGGGTTCTCCTCGAATACCTTCCCCGAAAGTTGAGGTTAAGTTTTTTTAAGAAATATTATTGATTGATTTGTTTTTCTTGATATAATATTTATTTAACAATATTTTGTCTCTTTTTCAGGACGAGCGACTATGGTTACTTGCTGATATCCCAAGCTCTAGCAAAAGGATAGTGGATATTAGTTCACAGGAGAAGGATTTCCAAAAGGACGTTTCCGAGGCCATCCACATTGAGGTATATCAATTATAATTAGTATATAAATATTCATATATATTGTTCACTGAGATATTCAAAATTATAATTTTGTAGTCTGTCGAGGGGGCACGCACGATGGACTTGATCGTCATTCAGAATTCTCTAGTCAAATCTCTTCCCGCATACATGGAGAAGGTAACATTAATCTATTAATGCATAATTGTTACGAGGATAAAATAATGAATTAATTGTTGTATGTACTTGCAATTAATTCGTATAGCACGCAGTTAGATCGTCTGAAAAGGTCCACTGGTTCGCACCCCTTATACAAATCCAATTAGAGGGAGAGTGAAATGGTAACTCAAAACCATTCCATCCTCTGCCTCAGAGTGTAAAGAATTTTTCCTCAAATGGTACACCAGAGCTGCGGCTTCCAACGCTCATGTTGTTTACTTCATCGGATTGAAGTCAAATAACAGTTTTTTTGTAACACCCGGATTCAGGTATGCCAGTGAACTCTACTTCCAAAATTATCTCTAGAGTTGATTTTATAACTTGTTGTTTAAAGAAATTGCAAAAGAATTATAGAAAACTACTAAATGAGCAATAATTTTCAGATGGGGTAAAATAATTATTTTAGAAGGATTTAAGAGACAAAGTGGGAATATAAATTTAATGACACACTTGAAATTATATAATAGTGCTAAGGGTTTTTGGTAATTGATTAAGGATAAAATAGTTATTTTTGGAAAAGGTTAAGGGTAAATTAGTCCAAAAAGCTTATAAAACCAACCAACTATTCATTTTCTTTTTCCTTAGCCGAGAATCTCCATAATTTTAACTAAAGTTTTTCCTTCAAGCAAAAATTCATTAAAAAACCTAGCTAAACTACTTAATTTCCAAATCCTCCAGTTATAAAAAGTGTAGATCTATCACTTCTGGTAAGTTTTAAGGTAAAAAGTTTAATTTTTAAGAGATGTCAAGTTTAGAGTTTTGATGGATGATTATGTTTTTGGTTGATTAAGGTTGTTAGGAAGAAAAAAAGAAGGAGGATATACTTAAATCACCTAATTAGCAAAGAAAATGTAAGAATTTCATACTTTGCATACTTATACAAGTGAAGATTATTTAAAACACCTAACTCAAATTATTTCAAGTATGTAAAGTATAAAATTCTTATATTTTGTTTGCTAATTAGGTGATTTAAGCTTATTCTCCTTCTTTTCTTCTTCTTAGCAACCTTAATCAATCAAAAACATAATCATTCATCAAAACTCTAAACTTGACATATCTTAAAAATTAAACTTTTTATCTTAGAACTTATTAGAATTAATAGATCTACACTTTTTATAACTGGAGGCTTTGGAAATTGGGTGGTTTAACTAGGTTTTTTGATGAGTTTTTGCTTGAAGGAAAAACTTTAGTTAAAATTATGGAGATTCTCCGTTAAGGAATAAGAAAATGATTAGTTGGTTGGTTTTATAAGCTTTTTGAACTAATTTACCCTTAACCTTTTCTAAAAATGACTATTTTATCCTTAACCAATTACCAAAAATCCTTAGCACTATTATATAATTTCAAGTGTGCCATTCAATTTACATTCCCACTTTGTCTCTTAAATCCTTCTAAAATGACCATTTTACCCCCTTTGAAATTTATTGTTCATTTAGTAGTTTTCTATAATTCTTTTACAATTTTTTTAAACAACAAGTTATAAAATCAACTCTAGGGGTAATTTTGGAAGTAGAGTTCATTGGCATACTTGAATCCGAGTGTTACATTTTTGCAATTTGTGGTAGAGTTGCACGAGTAGCTGGCCGACGATGTAAGTTATCTATATTATATAATTTGGTTAAAAGTTTGATATACTTGTCAATAACTAACACATTTGAAGTTGTTTATACTATTTTAGCACATGGATTCCTTTTTGACTATATTACATTGGCATCAGGACGATCACCGTTTGACTGTATCACAATGTTAGACGACTGCCCACACATTCTTCGTAGCTATATTGAGATGGCCTGTAGGAGTTGGCAGAGCTCGAGTTTGTTTTACAAACCATGAGGATGGTCGATAAGGTATAGTATAATAGTATTTTCATTCGTAGGCCATTTTACGTTGAATTAGTTTGTAATCAACTTTAATTTCTCACTGTTTATAGGTTTTCATTCCTATAAACTTCGACTACACACATTGGATGGTCAGAATTATAGATTTCTGTGAGTGGTCGATTAGGTGTATGATTCGAAGGTATCATACTTAGTAAATATGGGGTCTCTCGAGTGACAGATGTGATCGTACATGATATTCATACCCGCACTATTAGATGCGACGAGTTTCTAGATCATTTTTTGGCAGACTCCATGATGTGATCCCCTATATTTACATCAAGCGACAGATGTCCCTCAGTAAGGGGAAGACTCCAGTGATTGTGGCGTGTTTATGTTACGTTTTTTTAGTGTTTGGCATTGTCACGAAGTGTCGATTTTTTTCAAAAGCTGTCTACCTCCATGCATCGAGGTTTAGCATCGCAGTTGTATTTCCACTGTATCGAGTAAATCACAGGTGTATATTTAATTAGTTCATTGTTTATTTATTGTTCTTCATATGTTCTTATGTATATATTTATTGTATATGCGTATGTGTACGATGTATTTTATCTATCATTATATATGAATATATCCTTTTGATTTCATTTTTTAAATAATCTTGACACGAAAGTAATTATATGTGATTTGAGTGATGTTACTATCAAACATGAGATGAAATAAATAAATACTCAAACAACTCATTCCAACAAATATGAAATGAAGAAATCATTCACACTAAAGTTATTACATCACATGTGAATACAATTATATATTTGAAACAATAATGAAAATACATCGATTATATATCACTTAAGTATAACAATGATGAATCATATAACTAACAAAACTAAATATAAGCTTGTCAAGATCTCGACCCTTTGCCTTTTCTGGATGACCGCTGCGGGGCAGAGCTTGGAACTGGTGTTAAGGTTTTACATTGAGTTCGTACATGTCCTACTTCATGACAACGATTGTAAATCCTGGGTGTAACATTTTCTCCTTGCGAAAGACATTGATTTCTGTTGGAAAGGCGACCTGAACAACGACTATCGAAGATGGGGGGTAGAATAACTATTTCTTCTGGTGAGTGCAACCATTCTTCTTGGTTTCCAAGAAGATTGATAGGTTCCTGATATATTACACAGTATAATTCGGTGCGAAAAAATGGATGAACCCATGCATTGACATTTGTGAGCCTCATGTGTCGTGCAATAGCGATGACATGCTTGCACAAAATACATGAAAGCTAAAACTTTTACAAGACATTTCACTAAAGTCTACAATACCTATGTATCCACGAAAACCAACAACCTGATATTGAATAGGTGTAATTAGTCGAACCTCTAAGTGTGTAGACTTTGACAGACGACTGTTGGTCTTCTCCTCCCCCTAAGGGGTGACAAAGTTAGGATATTCATCTATAATTTGAAAAAATATTAACAACACATTTGTTAATAATCAAAACTAAAGGGAAAAAGTACATGATAAAAAACTTTTAATTATTAACGATTGGATACTTACTTGCATGGTTTCTCCTCTCGTAAAACCATTGCTGCATGGTATCACGAATGAACTCGACGAGAATTGTGATAGGTAGGCCCCGTGCATGTCTGACAATGACATTAAATGACTCTGCAATATTAGTTCTTATGATATTGTATTGATGTCCTGAAAAGTATGCTCTACTCCAACGTTCAAATCTGACCTCACGTAGATAAACTTTAGCTTAAGGGTTCATCGAATCAAGAAATTACATCATCGCCCCAAATTCTGCTTCTATGTATGATTTTGTGGCTTTTCAATATGCATCTGCAACCTGTAAGATGGTAAAAAATATGAGAACTTCATAATCAAAATGTATAAAAAAGATTTACATTTCAAAATTTTAATAATTGTTTAAACACTATACCTTTGAGTCTCGTTTATACTTTACCCACATATTACACAAAAGATGATGACAACAACATCTATGGTGGACATCTAGAAAGACTTCAGCCATTGCAGAAAATATAACATGATGTCGATATGATATTATGGCCAGCTCGGAAAGGTCATAGATGCATTCTTTAATCCTTCTGAGAAACCAAGATCATGTGTTATGATCTTCTTTTTTTTTTACACCAAAACCAATGTGATATATCTGGTTATTACCATCAAGAGTCACCGCAATAAATAAATACCCTAAATATCGACCTTTAAGAAAAGCAACGTCAATGCAAATAACAAGTTAGAGATATTCTTTGAATGCACGAACGAAACATCCTAATGCCATGAAAAAATTTTTAAATCGATGATCATCATCCGTTTCAATAGCAATAACGGTGCCCAGATTAGTACACTGTAAATTGTAGCAATAATTTGGTAATAGCATAAATAATTCCTCCGGTGAGGCCCTCAAAGAAATTTATAGCTTAGTTTCTTGCCCGCCACGCCTGTGAATATGAAATATCAATTTTATATCGGTCAACGATGTCCACAATTATTTTCTTAGGCCGATAAAGTCGATCAATCATCACAAACTTTAACCTCATTAATTGACCTAAAGCTTGGTCTCAACTTGTCTGTGATGTGACATGATTTGATCAACTGAACATATGTGGATAAAATTCATATAATTGATTTGAAACACTTCACCGACTTTGGACTTGGTTGCATGTATTTACCATTCAAAATTTTCAGCCTTGCACTTAATTTTCTATCGCGTCTTTTCAGACTTTTTTACCATAAATTGAAATCCTTTAAGTAAAACAAATTGCTTCACAGCGTCTTTCAATTATATTTTATTATGAAAAATATCACCGACCTTCACACTATTCTCTTATCGAATCGATCTAGTACCACCTGATGATGTTGATGGTTATGGGGAAAAATCATGAACCACCTAAACGGATCAGTGGGGACATTGTTAAAAAATGGCCCAGAATAATTTTCACTACTTGAAATAGGATCTTCAAGCTACAAACTATCCATACCTTTGGTAATTGGTACCATATACTCAAGTTCTACATCTTCAAAAGGAATATCAGACATATTATTTTTATTAAAGTCACCCCAGTCGGGACTCACGGGAACTCATCTTTTTCTCCATGCGCTGATGTGTTTGCAATGTACAATGAGTTATTACTGAAATCAATCAAGTTTTCCAAATTATATTCTTTTTTTACCTCACTAATTTCTTCTCCATCTTCATCTTCATCCTTATCTTTTTCCTTCTGCCCTTCAATTGGGATACATGTAACAAAAACATGAATACATTTTTGTAAGTACTGAGATACATCAATAAAACCCTAGACATCTTCATCATTTTGGATCTGTACGGGGCAATCGAGCTCAATTTTTTTTAGCTTCATTGATAGTTGAAGGTAGTTTTTTATTAGATTAATACTGCAAGACTCCTTCAAAAGCTTAATAAATCGCTCAAGTGTTGTTCCATAAGGAATTTTAATCAATTGTTTGGATCCTCCAACATATTTCATTGTGTTGTTGCTACCTTGAATTTATTCTCCTTGGTAACGAATCGATGCATAATCATCCATTTTAATTATTAATCTTGCAATGACAATTTTTTGAAATAATTATTCATTTATACCAAAAAATCTTTAATAGCTATGTAAAACAGTATTACAATTATTAATATAAAAAAACTCATCATATTTTTTTAATATTTTATTTAACCCCATATAATTATTTAACAATTTATATAATACCCTCGTATGTTATCTTGTATCAAAATACATCTATCTATTCTTAACATTCCATTTAAAACATTTTACAATGTTTAATATCAAAATACCCCCTATCTTTTTTTAAAATTTTATTTAACCCCCTATAATTATCTAATATTTTATTAAACATTCTTGTATAATATCTTGTATCAAAACGTATCTATCTGTTTTTAATATTTCATTAAAAACATTCTTACAATGTTTAATATCAAAATGTATCTATTTATTCTTAATATTTCATTTAAAGCTTTCTTACAATGTTTAATATCAAAATACCCCTTATATTTTTTAACATTTTATTTAGCCCCCTATACTTATCTAATATTTTATTTAATACCCTCGTATCTTTCCTATTATCAAAATACATCTATTCATTCTTAACATGTTTTTAAATCTTTCATGATATTATGAAATATCAAAATACCCCCATGTTTTTCTTAACATTTTATTTAACCCTCTATAATCATTTATACTTTCATTTAACATCATTTTATGTTCTCTTGTATCAAAAAAATCTATCTACTCTTAACCCATTATTTAAATCCTTCATGTATTATGTAATTTTAAAATACCCCCTATATTTTTTAAATATTTTTTTACCCCCTACAATTACCTAACATTGCATTTACCACCCTTGTATGTTGTCTCATATCAAAATACATTTATCTATTCTTAAAATTTATTTATAATGCTCTTACAATGTTTAATATCAAAATGCCCCCTATATTTTTATAAAATTTCATTTGACCCCTCATAATTATCTAACATTTTATTTAACACCTTCATATGTTGTCTTGTATCAAAGTATACCTATCTATTCTTAACATATTATTTAAATCTTTTATATATTGTATAATATCAAAATACCCTCCATATTTATCTAACATTGCATTTAACCCCTATATTATTATCTAATATTCAAGTACCTTCTTTATATGACATATAAACTAGATTTAACAAATAAAATTAAGTTTTTAGGTAAAGTATACCTATCTATTCTTAACATATTATTTAAATCTTTTATATATTGTATAATATCAAAATACCCTTCATATTTATCTAACATTGCATTTAACCCCTATATTATTATCTAATATTCAAGTACCTTCTTTATATGACATATAAACTAGATTTAACAAATAAAATTAAGTTTTTAGGTTAAGATTCCTATAAATACATTTTTTTCACGAATAGCCTTTTTTTTAATCGAATTTAGAAATACGAACTTCTTTCGTCCGAACGAACCTGTATTAATTGATATTAAGTAAGAATGAGAGTGAAAATGAGTGTTTGAATAACATGAGAAGTGTGTGTAATAAGAGTGAGTGAGGGGATTTATATAAATGTGGTGAAAGGTAATTTTGGTATTTTAAAAAAAGTTTAGGGCATTTTTGCTTAGGAATAGAAAATTTGGGCATTTTCGTTTAAGAATAGTAAAATTATGTATTTTTGCTTAATAAAAAGGTATTTTGGCCATTTATTAAAATTTCCCGTAAAGAAGATTGACTTGTGGTTTATAATAATAATAAAAAAAAAAAATTTGGGACACCAGAGCTTTTTTTTAATAAAATTATTTATATAAATAAATAAATAAAATTATATATATAAATAAATTAACATAAATAAAATAATTAAATATATCAAAACAGTTTGATCGACCAATATCCCGACCCTTGAGGGCATGACTTATAAAATTCTAGGTCATGTAAGGCTAATAGGTCATACCCCAGGCCTTGAGACACAATTAGTAGGCCAATCTAATTATTAAAAAATCAAAAAATTAATAATAACTAACGAGAATTAAAACAATAAAAAAATAAAATAGGATGAGTTAGTTACAAAAGTATGTAGATTAACTCATTAAAGACCTACAGAGGGACAACTTAAGAGATTTTAAGCCTAGTGGTATCACAAAGCCCAAATCATGTCTGCTCCTAATAATTAGGACTGTGGGTTAACCTGACATATAACATGTTACTATAGTAGGTTGTGAAAAAAAAAAAAAAAAAGACGTAGGATGGTTGGGTGCCATTCTGTACCGCTCCAAGTTCTAACAACTCTTAGCTAGTAGCCATTGGGTTAATTTTTTTTTTCATTTTTTGCCTATATAAATTCTTTTCCCCCTTCCCAACTCATAATTTTTCAATCTGTATCTATTAACAGTTTTTTCAATTTCATAATTTCAAACTCTTTTAATCAATTGTTAATTAATTTAGTTTTCATTTGTTTTACAATTTTGTCCATTATTATTTTTCTTTTTAATACTTCAATCATGAAAAAATTTAATATATTTTTTTAAAAAATATTCAAACGATTAGAATGATTTCATTTTGTTTGCTCAAATGAGAAGGAAATGGATCAATATAAATATTTCAAGAGAGATCTAGTAAAAATAAATAAAAATAAAATTAGACATATCATTCTTATATATCATTATAAAAATGTTTTTGGTATAGACAAATGTATACCTGACTATAACTATACATACTCCTATAATTTTACGTGACAAAACATGACTTCATCAATCAAGTAAACATTCACTAAGTAAGTATCATATGAACAAAACCCTAGGCAAATATTTTTGCTTACCTCTTTGTCGAATCAATGAACGCCTTAGGTTGGTGAACACACTATCTCTCTCTACGATTTTCGTCTAGAAAACCATGTTGGAAGTTGTCGCTTGAAACTGAAAATTGCAGAGTGAAATCTCCTCTCTGATGCAACTTTTTGTTGGATAATGACATGCTCGTGTATTTTGATGTAAATCTCCAAAATTACGAAAACGTATCATATCAAAATGTAATTTTCATAACCGAATGAATGGACGTTTACTCTTCATCTTGTTTAAAATTGTATACATAGTTTATCCAACCTTGTTGATGTGAAAACTTATGAATAAATGTTCATAGACTCATGAACAATCGTTCATAAACTAAAATTAAATAATTCTATTTAATTTCAATTTAATCATGTCCACGCTAAATATGGGTCAACTTAAAATATATGAAAAAACTATTTTATCTTCATTCATACATGCAAGTGTTACAATAATTCACTCATTTGTCAATACTTACATGCTAAGTGTTATAGTAATCCATTCATTTGTCGATAACATCTTTGTGTAGGTAATAGCAACAATTTCTCAACTCATGCAGTTATCGTCAATGTGACTCAAACACTCGGGATATGTCTTGAAAACTTTTGAAACCTTCCATTGCACATCTTTAAAAGTTGCAAGAATGAGAGTTTTTTTTTTTTAAGGTCTCTAAAGTGCATGGTGGACGGTTTTCATTTGAAGAGTCTCAGTTTCTGTTGAGCAAATGGATAGCCCAAGTTGCAAACCATCTAAGAATCGTAATGGTGATGATTGATCTAGAAAATCTAGTTACAAAATATTATCTAGTATGTAACCTGTAGTATCTCCATGTAAATTTAGTTAGACAAAAATTTATAATTGATCTAGAAAAAGTATGATAAATTCAGAATGAAGTTAAATTAAAATTGAAAATCAATTGAACGAACTGAATATTTGGCTGCTGCTGTGGTGAAGAAACCAGGCTGGACTGCGGCTGTAGATGCATGCACTGGTCCGCACTAGCTGTACTGGTTGCGGCTGGAGTTTTACTTTGAGACGCGCCATTGTAGAGCGCACTATAGCAGACACGGTAGCGGAGAGAATAAGACTCTTCTTCTTCTTCTTCTCTCCTTTTTCCAATCTGGTGGTGACTCTTTTGCTCACCTTTTGTTAGAGATCATAATTTTAATCCGAATTTATAATTTTCAATCTTCTTTATTTCTGGAGTATTCGGAGTTCGTCAACTCTTGCTTTTGAAGCTGCTGCGATGGAATTCATGGTTTTTCATTGACGAAGAATAAAGTGATTCAGTGAACTTTTCTAGAGCTTTCTCCGCAATACAAAAGCGACAACCCACAACGGACCGTTAACGTCAAGTGGAATTATTCGAATTGACGGTTCTAACCTTTGACCAGATGCCCACATAAATTTGACCCAAACCATCCCTCCCGGCTGTCAATAGCTGTCGACGCTAAAAACGGCAACAAAAATAACAGCAGATGTGGACCATACACGTGTATGATTAAAAAAGAAAAGGGAGGGGGGACCGGTGATGGTATGTTGACATGCGTTACTACTTAATCTGAAGGTGGAAAATTAATGGGCCCATAGAATTCGTGAGGGGGTGGTGGGGTCGGTGAAAGTGACCTTCTTTTGTTGAGATTAGTTAGTCAAATAACGCATCCAACCATCTCTTTGACTCACTTATTCATTGCCTTTTCTTTTTCTCTCATTCCCACCTCCTTATTCCTTACTTCATTGGCTCAGCTTGGCTTTGGCTAAGCTTCCATTCTCATATATATTTTCTATAAAAAAAACTATTTTTATCATATTCACCATTAAATATATTTAAAAATATTAAAAATAAAAATTTTCAATACGATTCGTTAATGTAATATGATATAATAGAAAAAATTTAGATTATAATTGAGTTTTATAATATAAAATACTTGATACAACTCAAAACTAAATTGAATTGTATTAAGGTTGATATAAAAATAATTTAAATTAAACCAAGCTGATACGAATATTTAAAGAAATATTATTTTAATAAAATTTGTTAGAAATAAATTATAAAAATATTAAATAGTTAGAAGAGTTGAAATTTTTTTATATAATTCAAATTCAAATCGAAATAAAGTTAAAGGTTTTTAACTTAATATCTAAATTGATATAATACGAAAATGACTAAATGGTACGAATTGTCAAGTCTACACCATATTATTAAGTTTAAGCCAAAAGACTATTTACCACCTAAGTTTTGATGAAATGACAAATATATAACCGTAGAAGATGAAAAACCTAAATATCTATCTAAGTTTTAGTATGTTAAGACATGTATATAAAATTTTTGTTAGGTTAAATGGTAAAATCTTTATTTTAGTAATAATATTAAAATAATTAAAATTATATCTCATTTTCTCTTTTTTAGTTTGAAAAAGTTTTTCTCTAAATTAAGTTTTGAAAAATTTACTTTTTCCCTTAGAATACCGAATATGAAATCCAACCATTTTTTAAGGTGAACAACGACCAAATAACATATAAATAAAATAGAATAATTCAGAGGATGACCACTGTCATATAGATCTTAACGATTTTAACGATAAATTTAATGATAGTTTAGAGATAGATAGATATTTGAGTTTTTTAATTATTATAAATATATTTTTTATATTAGAGTAAAATTTAAGCGAAAAATTGTTCTTTGCCCTTAAGTTTATGGCGATAATAAATACATAAATTATTTTTAATTTTTTTAAATAAATAATCGGCTCCAAAGTCGAAACTCGAGCTTTGAATCTGTGACAGCTCATTATTCTATATTATTAGATGCTTTCTGTACGTGGAGTGGAAACGTGCACATCACATGCCTCTTTTCGTTTTACGGCCCTATTTTATATGTAACCTGCCTTCTCCATTCTCTCTCACATTCCTCTTTTTTTCTTCTCAAATCGGATGAAAAACAAGTGACGTAAAATCTTTAATCTCGGTTTCGATCTTTTTTTCTTCTATGGCCGAACCATCCAGAAGCCAAACCAGCACCCAGCCGAGCAGGCTCCAGCGTCGTCGTCCGGCTTCTCTGCAAATCAGTCCAGTGTCCACTTGGAACGTGGCGATTCCGCTCCTATCACCGCTTGCTTCGTCACCGACGTCGATTGACTTGGCCGCTGAGATTAAGTCTCGGACGGATTCACGGCAAGAGCAACGGACAGAAGGTGAGAAGCTGGTGTTCAAGAAGTGGCAGCATCCGGCCGCTCCGTTCTGTTACGAAAAGGCTCCGATTAAACCGTTCTTTTCTGTACCAGCATAGCCTGTAGAATAGGATGGTCAAAAGTAGATAGAGGATTTAAATCTGACGGTGTATGTGGTGAACAACATGCACGTGATTTAACTATTTGTATATGCTGTTCTTCTTGTTTTATTTATCACTCTGTTACCATAATTAACCTGATTTGTTCATAACTAATAATAATTTCTTGTTTTGAAATCTGTTTGGCTGCTCAGAAAATGGTTGAAGGAGACAGAAAAATGTAATGCAATGAGACAAATTGATCAATTGGAGGTAAATCTGGGATCAACATTTCAAATTTAATACATAAAATTCCGTCTTAGAACTGGGATTAGATGAAATGTAATCAAATTAGCATCATATAGTTGATTAGATCAATAATTTAATGTATTGAACTTTCAATTGAGCCAAATTGGAGATTTTGATTTTATTGAGAACTCTCTTATTTATCAAATTGTTTTTTGTTTTTCGATTAAACTAATCATATTAAATAAATTAAATTACAGATTTAATGATCGATTTTATATTTTTCTAAATTTTATAATTTTTTTATAAATATATTATTTTACTTTTTATTGTATTATATTCCTATAATTTTTTTATTTATTTTTTCACTCTATTTATTCATTAGGGTAAATCAATTCATTAGGCTTTTTTTTTTTTTTACGTATTTATTCAGAAAAAACAAAAGTCAGGTGGCAGTATTATCCATGAAATGTCAGATCTGAGACAATTTGATTGGTGACAGACAAAATAAGGAAAAGTAATAGGAGACAAAATACATAGTAAAAAGAGATTCGATCCAGAAATCAAGGGCTAGTGGTAGTCTCCTCCACTACAGTCAACAGTGGTCCAAGGCGCCTTCATTGGTTTTCAAAATACACTGAATATACAGACATTGAAGTTATTCTGGACCTCAAAATCCCCTCCCAACGCTATCACAAAGGCCTAACAACTATTTTCCACTAAGGCTTGATGGGATGACATGTTGAATTTTTTATAAAATTATTAAAAAAATAAAAATAAAATTCAAAATAATACTTAACCCTCAAAATATTTATTACATAATTTTTTATTATAAGTTATATTAATTTTTTAATTAAAAGTAATAAAAGAATTTAGTAATATAAATACAAATAAAGGTGTTAATAATGTATAATTGTATGTTTAGGTGTAAATTGTAATTTTTGAAATTATAAAGATGTTGATAAATTTTTAAGGAGCTTTAAATTTTCAAAAAAGTTTGGGGTTTGTTTGATATTTTTAAAATTATAATGTACCTCTTAATAGTTACAAGTCTGCTAATTACAATCTCAAAATATTGAACAAAATATCGTAAGTTAAGATTATAAATATCATATTATAAATTATTAAAATTATAGTTATTTTCAAAATATACGAGAGTAAGTATAATGATTTTCAAAATAAAATAGAAAAAATATTTAATTTCTCTAATAAATTTTTAAGAATAATATTTTGGTCAGAAGAGTGATAAATTGGTCTTTTCAAACTAAATACTAATTATTAATTAAGAAACCCTAGACTTTTTAATTTTCTATATGTTTTGATCCATGTAATAATAATTTATACATTTCTTCAAATTTATCAAAATTGTAAACATGGCAGCTTCTTCAACTATCATTCTTCAAGCACGGCGGTTGAATAGTCAAAACAGAAAAATAGAAAGAATTCTAGAGACGTATGAATACTCGAGGAAGAGGGATTTCTTCTTGTATTCCCATTTTCAATAAATGGTCAGTCATTCCCATGATTGTCAAATAATGGAGTATGATGAATTCAATCTCTTAGTAATCCGAATTAGAGATGATAATTTTGATCCAATTTTAGGGGCTCAACTCTCCCTAATCCTAATAGAAAATGGAGATAAAAAAATCTCCATAATTGGAGACAAAGATATATTTATCCTCTCCCTACTCTGCCCCTTTCTCGCCTCATCCATGTCTCTATCTTTTTATATTAATATATTTACTTAAAATATTAACATATTTATATAGTTTTAGATTATTTATGTTTTCAAACTTATTTAGGTTTTTATTGTACAAATTAAAATGGTTAATATATTATATTTGTGACATTTAAAATAATAGGTTGATTTTAATTTTATTATTTAATATATTTATATTGTGTTTAGAGGGTAGAAGAAAGAAATTTTTCCTTGCGAGTACGGAGAGAAGATTTTTTTCGTAGGAATGAGGAGGAGATTTTTTCTTCGCGGGGAGGGGATGAAAAATTATTTTCATCCTTGTAATGAGGACGAGGATTGAAATCCCCTCCCTGCCTCTCTCCTTTGCCATCCCTAATCTGAATATGCTTTCTTTTATGATCTTCATATTACAAATTAGAATAACGAGTCTATATATATCTATTTTGAATATATAAATTAATATATATTTATATATATTATTATATGAGTGAGTATTATTTTATTTTTAATTTAAAATTATTTAATTATAAACACATAAGATATATATTTATTTATATATTTAAAATATATATATATAATTTTATTATAAAAAAAAAATTGTAGGGAAATTCAAGCCATAAATTCTTCAATAAGAGCACGGCCGTTATCAATTTTCAAATTTTATCTGGATAAAAGAATTCTAGCGATAAATATTTTCATAATAAGATCCACCAAATTGTGTAAATGGTTTCTGACCATTTGGCAAATGCACCAGCGGCAAACAAAGAAAAACTGTACATGATGTTGATGGTCTACCGATTTATATTTTGTGTTTGCCAAAGAAGTATGTTTTTAAAATTTAGATCAGATTAATGGGTCGGAAATATTTTTCATCTTGTTATGGTTTTCAAAAACCGAAATCTACTAGCAAAAACAACTTCAGTTTGTTTGAAAATCATTTTTTTTAAGTTAAAACGAATTAAATTGAATAGTTTTATAGCTGAATCACGTAAAAACTAGATTTGATTCAACCAATTTCACACTAAATTTATTTTAATATTAAAATAATTAAAATAATTAATTTTTAAATAATTAATCAGTTTGATCATAAATTAAATTAAACTATCTATTTTATTAGATTGATACGAAGAAAATGAATTACAAGACTTTTGGCTTTCTTTTTCTAATCTAGACATAATCATTGGTCATATCAGGTCATGTTAAGTCGAATTCAATATGATTTTTCGTTTCCATAAGTCATATTATACTAAAACCGGCAATATAACAAGACCTAAGACATGACCCAAGATCTTGAGCAAGTTCATTTACATATTTTAACTAGTCATCCTATTATATTATACATTTTTAATTTTTAATTTTTAGTTTTTCGTTAATCACATCAAGTCGGGCCCCAAGGCCTTTGGCATAGCCTGCAAAATTGCATACCATACCCCCCCTGCTGGCCATGCTTTTTGTCAATGGTAACTTCTTTTGTGAGCATATTTCTGTTTTTAGCCCATTTAGGCTTTTGTGAAGTTTGCATACCATTTATCAACTTTCCTTGTAAACCTTGTGGGTACTGTATAAATTTCTTCATCCATAGTCTCTATGAAGAAAGGTTGTCTTCACCTCTTACTGCTAAAGACATACATTTTCTTTTGGAAAATTAAAATTTTTACCACTATTTTATTCCGTTTATACAAAAATGTCACATATCCTAAAGCTTTCACAAATATACCACAACAGTAATCACCTTCCCCAAAATACCCCTCTTCAATCTTTCATACACAAATTATCTCTCCTCTTCTCTGCAACTTTTTTCTCTCTTCTTCCAAAGTGATAAAAGAATCAATCACTCTCTCTTCTGGAAAAAAATGTTGAATTCTTCAGATTTCAAAAACAAAAACAGGAAAGAAAATACTAAATTCTTCAGATTAAGAAATCTTCAAAATAAAGATTTAAAAAAAAAAAGCAACCACAAAAAAACTCAACTGGAAAAAAATGACCATCGAAAAAATGTAAGAAATGCCCATCGAAAAAGATCACATTCAGTAGGATTTAACTAGAAAAAAAAAAATTAGCATTTAAGAATTAAAACTTAAAAAAAAAATTTGCATTTAACCTAAAAAAAAAAAAAAACTTGGCGTGAAATCTGGGAATTAGGTCAGGTTGGCGTTAACATAGAAGGGTTGGGAACGCCAACCCTTATATGTATATAATGTATTTATATTAATATATATTATTATATTAATTTTATATATTATAATTATATTATATTATTATTATATAATATATATTATATTATATAATATTATAATAATATATATTATATATTATAATAATATAAATAATATATTATTTTATAATTATATTAAAATATATTATATTATTATAATAATATATTATATTATTAATAATTATATAATAAAATATATATAATATTATAATTTAATAAAAAGCCAAGGTTGGGCTTTATATATATATATATATATATATATATTATATATATATATATATATAAATAATATTATTTAATTATATAATTAAAATAATATTATATATTATATTTAATATATTATAATATATAATTATATTATATTTTATATAATATATATTAATATAATATATATTAATATTATGTATATTTAATATTATATATAATATATAATATATAATTATCAAAGGTTGACGGGGTTGCCAACCCTTGGCGTCGCCAAGGGTTGGCGATGCCGCCAACCTTTGGCAATATATATATATATATATATATATATATATATATATATATATATATATATATATATATATATATATATATATATATATAATATTATAATATATAACATATTGTAATATTATAATAATAAAATATATGTAATATTTTATTATAAATATTATATATAATAAAATATATATTAATATATTATATATATTATTATTAATATTAATATATTATATATAATATTTATATAATATAATATATGTATATATTATTGCCAGGGTTGGCGGAAACCCTTATCAGTTTATTTTATATATTAAATTATATAATATAATATAATATATTATATAATATAATATATATTATATTATAATTAAAATATAATTATATTATATATAATAAATAATATATATATTATATAATATAATATTATATATTATTTATATAATATTATTATTTGTATATATTATATATATTATATAATAAATAATATATATTAATATTATATATTATATATTAAATATTATATATATAATATATAATATATAATTATCAAAGGTTGGCGGGGCCAAGGGTTGGCGATGCCGTCAACCTTTGGCAATATATATATATATATATATATATATATATATATATATATATATATATATATATATATATAATATTATAATATTATTATAAATATTATATATATATATAATATTTTATTATAAATATTATATTATATTATAATATAATTTATATTATATTATAATTAAAATATAATAATATTATATAATATATAATAATATAATATAATATAATTATATTATAATATAATTATAATATATAATAATATAATATAATATTATTATATTATATTATAATATAATTATATTATATTATAATATAATATAATGGGTTGGTGCCTGGTGACGCCAACCATTTGCTTGTAAAAAAGTATTATGGGTTGGCGTCCTATTTTAATTTATAATTATAGGTTGGCGGAAACGCCAACCCCCAAAAATTATAAAACGCCAACCCATGTCAACCATTTTTAATTTTTTTTTTCCAGTTTTCTTTTTAATTAAATACCCAATCTATCGATATGATTTCCAATTTTCTGAAATCTGAAATCTACCGAATAAGATTTGCTAATCAGTTTTTTTCTTCAGTTTTTTTTTTGGCAACCTTTTTTAACCTTTTTTTCAGTTTTTTTTTTCAGTAAAGAATTGTTAATCTGAAATCTATTTCCTTTTTCAGTTTTTTCCTTTCTTCTTTTATTTTTGAAACATTTATTCTATTTTTTACATGATTCTTTTATCACTTGAAAGATGAGAAAGAGGAGAGAAAAAAGTTACAGAAAAGAAGAAAGAGAGAATATACGCTTGAAAGATTAAAGAGGGGTATTTTGGAAAAAGTGATTACTGTTGTGGTATATTTGTTTAAGCTTTAGGATATGTGGCATTTTTGTATATACGGAATAAAATAGTGGTAAAAATTTCAATTTCCCTTTTCTTTTTGCATCAACCCACACATTGTTTTGATTAATATAGTCAATGCTTTGTCGTGTAGTAGCTTTTAAGTACATAATTAGGTACATAAATAATGTGTCATTTAGGTGATTTTTTATTAATAATAAAGTAACGTACACCTAATTACATAATGACATATAATTTATATACTTAATTGTATACTAAAAAATGTATACATATAACATTATTTTTTAAAAAATAACTAAATAAATAAACCATTCCTTTTTTCTTGTATCATTAGTCAATTTTAAAAAATACTTTCAGCCTTCAATGAATAACATAAGAGCGATCCTTACATGTCTATGTGAATCAACTCTAACCTTTTTGCCTTTGGTTTCCTTGCAACTTTGGAAAAATTCACCCTTCTCTGTTTGTTGGAAATGCAACTTTTATATAAATTGTAATCGATTAACATGTCTTTTACTTTTAAAGCTTTAGTGATCTTCATTGGATTTTTCGATCTTTGTAATTTTAATAAGGATCATGTTTTATTTATTTTATATAAAAAATGGTTTTTTCTTTCAAAGAGTCCTTTGTTTTTATCTTATTTCTTTTGTTTTTACTTTCAGAACAACCATGTGGACGTCACACTTATAAATGGAAGTCTACAACACTACAAACTTGATATAACATCTATGATTGCAATTGAATCTTTACCAGTAAAAATCATCTATAGAGTTCCAATTGTACTCAAGCCAATATGTTAAAGATTCATGGAAGCATGGCTTAGGGGTCGAAAGCCTTACCATACCGCAGGCTGCTATGGCATGTGGGCATGGCGAGCCACACCAAATTCGGCCCAACTCAACCTAGATCATGTCTAGCCTTGATTGAGTTAAAAATTAGTAGTACCTTCTCCATGGCAAAGGACAATGACTTTCCCTTATTATATAATTCTTAGAAAAGCAGATTGTGGGGCAAATTCAGCAGCTTTACCCTTTTATTCTCCTCTAAAAAGTTGGTCCAAACAAAAACTTACATACAAAAAGGTGGGAATTCGTAACTTTCAACCCATCCCTTTTATGCTTTTACGTATGAATCTTCTCCACTCTCCATTAACATGCAAGTCCTTTTCTTCGACATACTGGATTTGGTATCTCAAGAAACATAGCAATA
Organism: Mangifera indica; assembly: GCF_011075055.1. Lineage (NCBI taxonomy): Eukaryota > Viridiplantae > Streptophyta > Magnoliopsida > Sapindales > Anacardiaceae > Mangifera > Mangifera indica. The sequence continues at coordinate 20,251,636 of NC_058139.1, read as the reverse complement.
AAAATAAGCTGATGTATCACTTAATAATAATAGAATAAAGCCAAACGTATAAACAAATATTACATATTTATCTATGCAAACTGAAATTATCATTTATAATATGGTGATGTGATTATTTAATTTTAATTTCATTTCAAAATTACCCAAATAAATACTAATATATCAGATTATATAAATAAAGTTTATATAATTTATTTATATATATAATATTATTTCTAATAATATTACATTTGAAAAGCTACACAAGACAATACAGAAGACTCAAAGGTACACTAAATGATAGGCAAAGGTTAACGTAAAGGTCCCTAGGTGTCCACATGATTATATTTTTTTATATTATATTTTGTTATTAAATGGATAGAATTTTTTTTTTTTGGGTCAAATAGAGTGAGCTTTCAAAATTTGTTATTAAAGCAACTAAATTTTTAGATTTTTTTATTGAAGATATTTTTCTATAGACTCCTGTAAAGGATCATAATAAAGATAAAATTAAAAAAATAATTCTAATTATATTTGTTTATTATGTTCATTGAAAAATATTAAAGGTTTAATCCATTCTTAAAAAAAGAATCTAAAACTTCGGCTCATTCAAAAAAAATCTTGAAAATTCAATCTATTTATAATTCGATACTTTAAAATGTTATTATTTCTTTAAAGAATGTATAGGGACATAATAAAAAGAAAAAGCTATCAAATAATTTGATGGATTTGATTAACCCTTCGTTCTCTCTAAATGACAAATAATTGAGAGATTAGACAAATAATTGAAGGATTAGAGAAAGGATTAAGCAGAGTTCATGTACATATTTTCCAAGGAGGAGAAGCCAATTCATAAAAATTCCATTGTTTCTTTTTGTCATTTTTTGATTGTTCCTTATCTCTTTCGCAGAATATCCATACAAAATCCAAAATGGATAGATTTTTTTAAGGCCAAAACACTATTCCCACCCAAGGTTTGATGCAAACCAACTATTTCATCTATTAATATTGAAAATTTAAACTCTTACCCACAAACTATTAAAATTAACAGAAATAATTAATTTTAGGAGAAAAATTATCATTTAACTAATAATATATTGAAAATAATAAAACATTATTTATTTTTTCTCTAAGTTTAGAAAACTAATAATTTTTTCCAGGATTAAACTTTAAAATCTTATAGTTTTTCTCTTAGGGTTTAGGGTTTTTTTCCCGTTTCCTATTTTGGCGTCAGAAACTGGCCAGTTTCCTAGTTTCTCCCCTTTTCCAGTGCTCTGCAACATCTTCCTCTACTGTGAATAGTTTTTGTTATTGAACAAAGATGATTCATAGTGAGGGGGAAGACATCTGAGAGGCATTGAAAAATGGGAGAGAGAATGAAGCTGGCTTGTTCTGGCATTGAAAAAGGGGGGGAGAAACCCCAGGGGGGAAAATGTAAGATTTTAAAATTTAATCCAAAGAAAAATTACTAGTTTTCTAAACCTAAAAGAAAAATAGATAATATTTCATTATTTTTAATATATTGCCAGTTAAATGATGATTTTATCACATGAGTTAACTATTTTTGTTAATTTTAATAACCTACAGGAGAAAGTTTAGATTTTTGATAGTTAGTAGGTGAGAGATGGATTTGCATAAAACCTTGGGTGGGAAATAGTCATTTGGCTTTTTTTTAATAACAAGGGATCGTTATTTAAGCCAAACAATTTATTTGAAGTTGAATTAATCCACCTAAACAAATAAAATCTTGATTCAGTGATAGATTTTATAAGAGTTTAATATTAATATGTCATTAATAAGTTTAAACTCATACTTTCATATTTAATATTTCTTTCTTTTAATCTCGAAGTACCTCTTAAAACCCATATAGATGGGCTTCGTTGTCAAATACGACCTGTCCATTAAAAAAAAAAAGAAAAAAGAAAAACGTCACCAACTCCCACCATGGTTAACTTTTGACAAACTCCATGCACTTTAGTCAAATTCCATGCATAATAGCTTCTTTTTTCCTTCATCATTATCAACAAATCTAATCCAAAGTCTTGGCTAAAAGATGGGACAAAGAATAGTCCCTCTTTTACTTTTTGTTTGATCGAGAAAATAATTAAAGCTTCAAAGTTCGGATGGAGAAGTTACAACTTAAACCACCCTCAGCTTCTTCAAGCTAAAGATTGCTCAAATTAAATATTTTTACAAATGAAACCTATATTAATAATAAAATTAAATTATGTGTACATATTTTTTAATAATAAAATAAAGTTTACAGATAATATATCATCATATAATCGAATGATTTTGAATTAAAAATAAAATAATATTTAATTATATGATAACATATCATCTGTATTAAAACTTGTTCGTATAACATTGTTGTTTATAATACTGCAAGCTTGTCGAGTACAGTGTGTAATATTTGACCGGAAAGCCTCAAATGACAAACTTGGAGGAGATTCGAGCACCAAATATTGTCTGCCACTCTGCCTCCAACTTTTATCACCACAATTGAAACATGTATTGGGTTTGTTTTGTTTATCAAATATGTTAGTTTTGATTTAAGTCAAAGTTGGTTTGATAGCTTCTACTTTCGTTGACCCTAAAGCAATCTTAGGTAAAGTTAGATCTGATGCAAGTTGATTTGATCTGAAAATCCGATTTGATTCAATTTAAATTTATTTAACTTGAATCTAAGTTGAGTTCAAATCAAGAAGATATACTTGTTTTTAAAACTGAACAAAAGTTGAGTTAAGAAAAGTTTGAGTCGGTTGGATTCGTGAGTCAAAGATGTTTTAATTCAGTTCGAATTTGATTTATGACTCGATTTAAATTATGACAATTAATTATAAAAGAAGATGTTATTTTATTTATTATTAAATAAAATGATATTATTTTTTAATAAATTATGAATTCAAATAATAAATTCAACCCATCAATTGGAATTGAACTCTCTCCACTCTTAATTACTATTTTTAAACTCAAATTGAATAAATTTTTTATTTAAATTAAACTTAAATTAGAGGGTGTTTGATCTATACTTAATACATTCCCAACCCTAATCTTAGGTCAAAGGTCAAACCCACTTCATCTCAAATTCTCTGGACCCTTCACCTGATTGTGTAGTACTTTCCTGGCACCAAATCCTCAAAGAACCAACCACCCTTAATATATTTGTTAAGAAAATTTATTTATTACTTCTAAATATTTTTAATTTAAATTTTAAATATTCTTTTTTTGCCTAATTTCAATATCATAATTCGGTTTGAATTTAAAGCATTTTTATTTTCTTTTTCATTGACATATTCAATATGAAATGTAGAAAAATTTCAATATGCTTGCCCTTGTTCAAAGTTGTATATAATTTTCAAAAGTCAACCTTCAATATTCTCTAACTTTATTGTTACGTTACTTTTAACACTAAACACAGAAGGTTGAATGTGTCAAAGAAGACATTCTTTGTACATATATATATTTACATGGTGTAGTTTTATTTGAATAAGATTATTTATTTAAAGTTTAATTAATTATATTAAATAAATAAAATTTTAAATTTAATAATTAATTTTTTAATTATTATATAAGATAAATCAAAATTTTGATTTTAATGATGTCACATCCTAAGAATTTCTCAAAATATTATTGAAACATATTATTAAAATAAAGGAAAAAACAAAATTTAAAATATATTCACAAGTCAAATCTATGTGTACCAATTTGCTGTAAAAATCTGTCCCAACCTATCCACTGTTTCCAAGTTGCCAAAATATGATATTTATAACAAGGCTAAAGGATTAGTTTTCCTCCAAATTTTATTGTAAATACAAATATACATGTGTAAGATATAAAAAATTTAAATACTTAATTATAAATTAATTATTATTAAATTTTTTTTATTAGAATTAAAGATAAGATTATAATTTTATTAATAATATTAAAAATATATAACTTTTTTTTTTTCGAATTTTAAAAACTAGTATTTCACTCTTAACCTAAACATTGAAAAGTAACTTTTTTTATCTCTAAATCCCTAGATTAACTACAAACTCTGGTGATGACAATGGTGGCGACTAATCCATTCTGACATCCACTGGCCTTTTGTGTGCCTCTCTCTATTATCATCAATGACACCAAAAAAGACCGACAGAGTCTTGACAACAATGAAACTTGAAGATGAAGAAGCTTGGTCAAATCAGTTTTGGATGATAAAAATCCATCATGTTTTCTGTCAATTCAGCTTCAAATTTGGACAATCATCGACAAAGAGCCGTTTTTTGGCCACGAACTTGACGAATTCTTACTATCCGAAATTGATTCAAAGAAGCCTCTTCGTCTTCAACCCTAGTAGTCATTAGGGTTTCGTCAAACTTCGTTTGACGTCATTAGCAGTAGCAAAGGTAGAGGCAAAGAAGACCGATCAATGTCAGAATTGATTGGTTGCCATTGTCACTGTAGCCAAACTTTGCAGCAAACTCTAAGAATTTAAGGAAAAAAAGTTATTTTTTAAAGTTGAGGTTGAAAGTTGAAATGAGAGTTTTCAAAAATTGAAAGAAAAAAGAGATAAAATTATATATTTTTTAATATTATTAATAAAATAATAATTTTATTTTTAATTTTAATAAAATTAATTTATTTATGAGTATTTAAATTTTTTAAATTTTATAAATATGTATTTATATTTATATTAAAATTTGAGTGAAATGCAATCCTTCAGGCATTTTAGTAATATAAATAATTGATTCAGGTTCTTTTAAATGGCCTAAATTTCTGAAATGCTTAAGGGGGCATTTGGTTTGAGTTTTTCAAGATTACCTTGCTAATCTATATTTTATTCTCTTATTCGATTTGTTAGTAATAAAATAGTATAATAATCTTCTATTACCAATGCTGACGTAACATGTAATATAAGTGATAATCCGATTACTATTTTCACTTTAGGTATTTAAAGATTACCGAGGTAATCTTGATTTTATTATAATTATATTATTATTTATTAATTTTTTAAGATAAAAATAAATTTATTTTTAATTAATATGATAAATAATATAAAAAATATTTAAAAATAATTATATTCAAAGGTATTTAAGTAAAATAATTTACTAATAATCTTTTATTACCTTTAATTAAATATAATAATTATTTATATCTACTAAATTTTATCAAACATAGTAATTATTTATACTTAATA